>NW_027212074.1:17500-20000 GCF_036971445.1 Narcine bancroftii | reverse complement strand
TTTCCCTTTCTTTCTCCCTCCCTCTCTCTCTGTCTCATTTTTATTTCGCTCTCTCTCTCACGAATCTCTCTTTACAATTATTTCTCCTTTCCACTCTCTCTCTGTCCCTCACTTGCTGTCTGACTCTCTGTGTTGGTCGCTCTCTCGCACTCACTCGCTCTCTCTCTCTCTCTCTCTGACGCTCTCTCCACGCTCTCCCCCCTCTCCCTCTTACTCTCTCTCTCGCTCTCTCCTCTCTTTCTCTAACTCTCCTCCTCTCTTCTCTATCACTCCTCTATCTCTCCCTCTCTCTCTGTCCCTCTTTTTCTCTCTCTTTCTCTCTCTCTGACACTAGTAAATCTGTTTCATTTATTTCCCCTTTTTCTTTATGTCCCTCAATCTCTCTCTTTCTCTCTCTCAGGTATATCTGCTTACATGCATTTCTCCTCTTTGCTCTCTCTCTGTCTCTCCCTTTCTGCCTATCTGTCTGCATGTCTGTCTGTCTGTCTCTCTCTCTCTCTCTCGCTCTTTCTGTCTCCCCCTCTCTCTCTCCATCTCTTGCTCTCTCTCTGACTCACTCTCCCTTTCTCTCTCTCTCACTATCTCCCTCTCCCTCTTTCTCTCTCTCTTTCTCTTTCTCTCTCTCAGGTATGTCTGTTTAAATCCATTTCTTTCTGCACTCTTTCTCTGTTTCTCCCTTCCTGTCTGTTTGTCAGTCTGTCTGTCTGTCTCTCCCTCTCCCTCGCTCTATCTCTTCCACCTCCGCTCTTTCTCTATCCCTCTCTCTCTCTCACAGTCTCTATCCCTATCTCTCTCTCTCCCTCTCTCTCTCTTTCTCTCTCTCTCTCTCTCTCTCTCTGTCACTAGTAAATTTGTTTCATTTATTACCACTTTTAGCTTTACTGTCCATCTCTCTCTCTCTTTATCCCTCAGGTATGTCTGCTTCCATGCATTTTGAATTTTCGCTCACTCTGTCTCTCCCTTTATGTCTCTCTGTCTCTCTCTCTCTCTCTGTTTCTCTCATTCTCTCTCTTTCTCTCTCTCTGTCACTATTAAATCTCTGTCTTTCTCCCTTGCTGTCTGCATGTCAGTCTGTCTGTCTGTCTCTCTCTCTCTTTCTCTCCCTCACTCCCACCCCCTCTCTCTCACTCTCTCTCTCTCTCTCTCTCTCTCTCTCCTCTCTCTCTCTCTCTTGCTCTCTCTCTGTCACTAGTAAATCTGTTTCATTATTTCCCATTTTAGCTTTATGTCCTTCAGTCTCTCTCTTTCTCTCTTTCAGGTATGCCTGCTAACATGCATTTCTCCTTTTCACTCTATCTCTGTCCTTCCCTTTCTGTCTAACTGTCTGCCTGTCCTGTCTGTCTGTTTCTCTCTATCTCTCCCACTCTCTCTCTCTCCCCCTCTCTCCCCTCTCTCCCTCTCTCTCTCTCTCTCTCTCTCTCTCTCTCTCTCTCTCTGTCACTAGGAAATCTGTTTCATTTATTTCCACTTTTAGATTTATGTCACTTATTTCTCTTTCTCTCACTTAGGTATGTCTGCTTACATGCATTTCTATTTTCGTTCTCTCTCTGTCTCACCCTTTCTGTCTCTCTGTCTGTCTGTCTCTTTTTCTCTCTCTCTCTCACACACACACCCACTCTCTCTCTCTCTCTATCTGTCTCTCTCACTGTCTTGCTCTGTGTCTCTCTCTCTGTTTCTTTCCCTTTCTTTCTCCCTCCCTCTCTCTCTGTCTCATTTTATTTCGCTCTCTCTCTCACGAATCACTCTTTACAATTATTTCTCCTTTCCACTCTCTCTCTGTCCCTCACTTGCTGTCTGACTCTCTGTGTTGGTCGCTCGCTCGCACTCACTCGCTCTCTCTCTCTCTCTCTCTCTCTGACGCTCTCTCCACGCTCTCACCCCCTCTCCCTCTGTCTCTCTCTCTCGCTCTCTCCTCTCTTTCTCTCACTCTCCTCCTCTCTTCTCTATCTCTCCTCTATCTCTCCCTTTCTCTCTGTCCCTTTTTTTCTCTCTCTTTCTCTCTCTCTGACACTAGTAAATCTGTTTCATTTATTTCCCCTTTTTCTTTATGTCCCTCAATCTCTCTCTTTCTCTCTCTCAGGTATATCTGCTTACATGCATTTCTCCTCTTCGCTCTCTCTCTGTCTCTCCCTTTCTGCCTATCTGTCTGCATGTCCTGTCTGTCTGTCTGTCTTGTCTCTCTCTCTCACTCTCCCCCCTCTCTCTCCATCCCTTGCTCTCTCTCTGACTCACTCTCCCTTTCTCTCTCTCTCACTATCTCCCTCTCCCTCTTTCTCTCTCTCTTTCTCTTTCTCTCTCTCAGGTATGTCTGTTTAAATCCATTTCTTTCTGCACTCTTTCTCTGTTTCTCCCTTCCTGTCTGTCTGTCAGTCTGTCTGTCTGTCTCACCCTCTCCCTCTCTCTCTCGGACTCACTCTCCCTTTCTCACTCTCTCACTATCTCCCTCTCCCTCTTTCTCTCTCTCTTTCTCTTTCTCTCTCTCAGGTATGTCTGTTTAAAT
>NW_027212074.1:2500-5000 GCF_036971445.1 Narcine bancroftii | reverse complement strand
TTCTCTATCACTCCTCTATCTCTCCCTCTCTCTCTGTCCCTCTTTTTCTCTCTCTTTCTCTCTCTCTGACACTAGTAAATCTGTTTCATTTATTTCCCCTTTTTCTTTATGTCCCTCAATCTCTCTCTTTCTCTCTCTCAGGTATATCTGCTTACATGCATTTCTCCTCTTTGCTCTCTCTCTGTCCTCTCCCTTTCTGCCTATCTGTCTGCATGTCTGTCTGTCTGTCTCTCTCTCTCTCTCTCGCTCTTTCTGTCTCCCCCTCTCTCTCTCCATCTCTTGCTCTCTCTCTGACTCACTCTCCCTTTCTCTCTCTCTCACTATCTCCCTCTCCCTCTTTCTCTCTCTCTTTCTCTTTCTCTCTCTCAGGTATGTCTGGTTAAATCCATTTCTTTCTGCACTCTTTCTCTGTTTCTCCCTTCCTGTCTGTTTGTCAGTCTGTCTGTCTGTCTCTCCCTCTCCCTCGCTCTATCTCTTCCACCTCCGCTCTTTCTCTATCCCTCTCTCTCTCTCACAGTCTCTATCCCTATCTCTCTCTCTCCTCTCTCTCTCTTTCTCTCTCTCTCTCTCTCTCTCTCTGTCACTAGTAAATTTGTTTCATTTATTACCCTTTTAGCTTTATGTCCATCTCTCTCTCTCTTTATCCCTCAGGTATGTCTGCTTCCATGCATTTTGAATTTTCGCTCACTCTGTCTCTCCCTTTATGTCTCTCTGTCTCTCTCTCTCTCTCTCTGTTTCTCTCATTCTCTCTCTTTCTCTCTCTCTGTCACTATTAAATCTCTGTCTTTCTCCTTGCTGTCTGCATGTCAGTCTGTCTGTCTGTCTCTCTCTCTCTTTCTCTCCCTCTCTCCCACCCCCTCTCTCTCTCTCTCTCTCTCTCTCATCATCTCTCTCTCTCTCTCCTCTCTCTCTCTTGCTCTCTCTCTGTCACTAGTAAATCTGTTTCATTATTTCCCATTTTAGCTTTATGTCCTTCAGTCTCTCTCTTTCTCTCTTTCAGGTATGCCTGCTAACATGCATTTCTCCTTTTCACTCTATCTCTGTCCTTCCCTTTCTGTCCTAACTGTCTGCCTGTCTGTCTGTCTGTTTCTCTCTATCTCTCCCACTCTCTCTCTCTCCCCTCTCTCCCTCTCTCCCTCTCTCTCTCTCTCTCTCTTCTTCTCTCTCTCTCTCTCTCTCTCTGTCACTAGGAAATCTGTTTCATTTATTTCCACTTTTAGATTTATGTCACTTATTTCTCTTTCTCTCACTTAGGTATGTCTGCTTACATGCATTTCTATTTTTCGTTCTCTCTCTGTCTCACCCTTTCTGTCTCTCTGTCTGTCTGTCTCTTTTCTCTCTCTCTCTCACACACACACCCACTCTCTCTCTCTCTCTATCTGTCTCTCTCACTGTCTTGCTCTGTGTCTCTCTCTCTGTTTCTTTCCCTTTCTTCTCCCTCCCTCTCTCTCTGTCTCATTTTATTTCGCTCTCTCTCTCACGAATCACTCTTTACAATTATTTCTCCTTTCCACTCTCTCTCTGTCCCTCACTTGCTGTCTGACTCTCTGTGTTGGTCGCTCGCTCGCACTCACTCGCTCTCTCTCTCTCTCTCTCTCTCTGACGCTCTCTCCACGCTCTCACCCCTCTCCCTCTGTCTCTCTCTCTCGCTCTCTCCTCTCTTTCTCTCACTCTCCTCCTCTCTTCTCTATCTCTCCTCTATCTCTCCCTTTCTCTCTGTCCCTTTTTTTCTCTCTCTTTCTCTCTCTCTGACACTAGTAAATCTGTTTCATTATTTCCCCTTTTTCTTTATGTCCCTCAATCTCTCTCTTTCTCTCTCTCAGGTATATCTGCTTACATGCATTTCTCCTCTTCGCTCTCTCTCTGTCTCTCCCTTTCTGCCTATCTGTCTGCATGTCTGTCTGTCTGTCTGTCTGTCTCTCTCTCTCACTCTCCCCCTCTCTCTCTCCATCCCTTGCTCTCTCTCTGACTCACTCTCCCTTTCTCTCTCTCTCACTATCTCCCTCTCCCTCTTTCTCTCTCTCTTTCTCTTTCTCTCTCTCAGGTATGTCTGTTTAAATCCATTTCTTTCTGCACTCTTTCTCTGTTTCTCCCCTTCCTGTCTGTCTGTCAGTCTGTCTGTCTGTCTCACCCTCTCCCTCTCTCTCTCGGACTCACTCTCCCTTTCTCACTCTCTCACTATCTCCCTCTCCCTCTTTCTCTCTCTCTTCTCTTTCTCTCTCTCATGTATGTCTGTTTAAATCCATTTCTTTCTGCACTCTTTCTCTGTTTCTACCTTCCTGTCTGTCTGTCATCTGTCTGTCTGTCTCACCCTCTCCCTCTCTCTCTCTATTCCTCCTCCGCTCTTTTCTATCCCTCTCTCTCTCTCACAGTCTCTATCCCTATCTCTCTCTCTCTCCCTCTCTCTCTCTTTCTCTCTCTCTCTCTCTATCTCTCTCTCTGTCACTAGTAAATTTGTTTCATTTATTACCACTTTTAGCTGTATGTCCATCTCTCTCTC
>NW_027212073.1:0-51281 GCF_036971445.1 Narcine bancroftii | reverse complement strand
TACAGTGAGGTGAGGGTTATATTAGAGTCACAGTGAGGTGAGGGTTATATTAGAGTCACAGTGAGGTGAGGGTTATATTAGAGTCACAGTGAGGTGAGGGTTATATTAGAGTCACAGTGAGGTGAGGGTTATATTAGAGTCACAGTGAGGTGAGGGGTATATTAGAGTCACAGTGAGGTGAGGGTTATATTAGAGTCACAGTGAGGTGAGGGTTATATTAGAGTCACAGTGAGGTGAGGGTTATATTAGAGTCACAGTGAGGTGAGGGTTATATTAGAGTCACAGTGAGGTGAGGGGTATATTAGAGTCACAGTGAGGTGAGGGTTATATTAGAGTCACAGTGAGGTGAGGGTTATATTAGAGTCACAGTGAGGTGAGGGGTATATTAGAGTCACAGTGAGGTGAGGGGTATATTTGTGTCACAGTGAGGTGAGGGTTATATTACAGTCACAGTGAGGTGAGGGTTATATTAGAGTCACAGTGAGGTGAGGGGTATATTAGAGTCACAGTGAGGTGAGGGTTATATTAGAGTCACAGTGAGGTGTGGGGTTATATTAGAGTCACAGTGAGGTGAGGGGTATATTAGAGTCACAGTGAGGTGAGGGATATATTAGAGTCACAGTGAGGTGTGGGGTATATTAGAGTCACAGTGAGGTGTGGGTATATTGTATATTTGTGTCACAGTGAGGTGAGGGTATATTAGAGTCACAGTGAGGTGAGGGTTATATTAGAGTCACAGTGAGGTGAGGGGTATATTAGAGTCACAGTGAGGTGAGGGTTATATTAGAGTCACAGTGAGGTGTGGGGTATATTAGAGTCACAGTGAGGTGAGGGTTATATTAGAGTCACAGTGAGGTGAGGGTATATTAGAGTCACAGTGAGGTGAGGGGTATATTAGAGTCACAGTGAGGTGAGGGTTATATTAGAGTCACAGTGAGGTGTGGGTTATATTAGAGTCACAGTGAGGTGAGGGGTATATTAGAGTCACAGTGAGGTGAGGGGTATATTAGAGTCACAGTGAGGTGTGGGTATATTAGAGTCACAGTGAGGTGAGGGTTATATTAGAGTCACAGTGAGGTGAGGGTTATATTAGAGTCACAGTGAGGTGAGGGGTATATTAGAGTCACAGTGAGGTGAGGGTTATATTAGAGTCACAGTGAGGTGTGGGGTATATTAGAGTCACAGTGAGGTGAGGGGTATATTAGAGTCACAGTGAGGTGTGGGGTATATTAGAGTCACAGTGAGGTGAGGGGTATATTAGAGTCACAGTGAGGTGAGGGTTATATTAGAGTCACAGTGAGGTGAGGGTTATATTAGAGTCACAGTGAGGTGAGGGGTATATTAGAGTCACAGTGAGGTGAGGGTTATATTAGAGTCACAGTGAGGTGAGGGGTATATTAGAGTCACAGTGAGGTGAGGGGTATATTAGAGTCACAGTGAGGTGAGGGTTATATTAGAGTCACAGTGAGGTGAGGGTATATTAGAGTCACAGTGAGGTGAGGGGTATATTAGAGTCACAGTGAGGTGAGGGGTATATTAGAGTCACAGTGAGGTGAGGGTTATATTAGAGTCACAGTGAGGTGAGGGGTATATTAGAGTCACAGTGAGGTGAGGGTATATTAGAGTCACAGTGAGGTGAGGGTTATATTAGAGTCACAGTGAGGTGTGGGGTATATTAGAGTCACAGTGAGGTGAGGGTTATATTAGAGTCACAGTGAGGTGAGGGGTATATTAGAGTCACAGTGAGGTGAGGGTTATATTAGAGTCACAGTGAGGTGAGGGGTATATTAGAGTCACAGTGAGGTGAGGGTTATATTAGAGTCACAGTGAGGTGAGGGGTATATTAGAGTCACAGTGAGGTGAGGGTATATTAGAGTCACAGTGAGGTGAGGGTTATATTAGAGTCACAGTGAGGTGAGGGGTATATTAGAGTCACAGTGAGGTGAGGGTTATATTAGAGTCACAGTGAGGTGAGGGGTATATTAGAGTCACAGTGAGGTGAGGGTTATATTAGAGTCACAGTGAGGTGTGGGGTATATTAGAGTCACAGTGAGGTGAGGGTTATATTAGAGTCACAGTGAGGTGAGGGTTATATTAGAGTCACAGTGAGGTGAGGGTTATATTAGAGTCACAGTGAGGTGAGGGGTATATTAGAGTCACAGTGAGGTGAGGGTTATATTAGAGTCACAGTGAGGTGAGGGTTATATTAGAGTCACAGTGAGGTGAGGGTTATATTAGAGTCACAGTGAGGTGAGGGTTATATTAGAGTCACAGTGAGGTGAGGGTATATTAGAGTCACAGTGAGGTGAGGGGTATATTAGAGTCACAGTGAGGTGAGGGTTATATTAGAGTCACAGTGAGGTGAGGGGTATATTAGAGTCACAGTGAGGTGAGGGTTATATTAGAGTCACAGTGAGGTGAGGGTTATATTAGAGTCACAGTGAGGTGAGGGTTATATTAGAGTCACAGTGAGGTGAGGGTTATATTAGAGTCACAGTGAGGTGAGGGGTATATTAGAGTCACAGTGAGGTGAGGGTATATTAGAGTCACAGTGAGGTGAGGGTTATATTAGAGTCACAGTGAGGTGAGGGTTATATTAGAGTCACAGTGAGGTGAGGGTATATTAGAGTCACAGTGAGGTGAGGGTTATATTAGAGTCACAGTGAGGTGAGGGTTATATTAGAGTCACAGTGAGGTGAGGGTTATATTAGAGTCACAGTGAGGTGAGGGTTATATTAGAGTCACAGTGAGGTGAGGGGTATATTAGAGTCACAGTGAGGTGAGGGTTATATTAGAGTCACAGTGAGGTGAGGGTTATATTAGAGTCACAGTGAGGTGAGGGTATATTAGAGTCACAGTGAGGTGAGGGGTATATTAGAGTCACAGTGAGGTGAGGGTTATATTAGAGTCACAGTGAGGTGAGGGTTATATTAGAGTCACAGTGAGGTGAGGGTTATATTAGAGTCACAGTGAGGTGAGGGTTATATTAGAGTCACAGTGAGGTGAGGGTTATATTAGAGTCACAGTGAGGTGAGGGTTATATTAGTGTCACAGTGAGGTGAGGGTATATTAGAGTCACAGTGAGGTGAGGGTTATATTAGAGTCACAGTGAGGTGAGGGTTATATTAGAGTCACAGTGAGGTGAGGGTTATATTAGAGTCACAGTGAGGTGAGGGTTATATTAGAGTCACAGTGAGGTGAGGGTTATATTAGAGTCACAGTGAGGTGAGGGGTATATTAGAGTCACAGTGAGGTGAGGGTTATATTAGAGTCACAGTGAGGTGAGGGGTATATTAGAGTCACAGTGAGGTGAGGGTTATATTAGAGTCACAGTGAGGTGAGGGTTATATTAGAGTCACAGTGAGGTGAGGGGTATATTAGAGTCACAGTGAGGTGAGGGTTATATTAGAGTCACAGTGAGGTGAGGGGTATATTAGAGTCACAGTGAGGTGAGGGTTATATTAGAGTCACAGTGAGGTGAGGGTATATTAGTGTCACAGTGAGGTGAGGGTATATTAGAGTCACAGTGAGGTGAGGGGTATATTAGAGTCACAGTGAGGTGAGGGGTATATTAGAGTCACAGTGAGGTGAGGGTTATATTAGTGTCACAGTGAGGTGAGGGTATATTAGAGTCACAGTGAGGTGAGGGTATATTAGAGTCACAGTGAGGTGAGGGGTATATTAGAGTCACAGTGAGGTGAGGGGTATATTAGTGTCACAGTGAGGTGAGGGTATATTAGAGTCACAGTGAGGTGAGGGTATATTAGAGTCACAGTGAGGTGAGGGTTATATTAGAGTCACAGTGAGGTGAGGGTTATATTAGAGTCACAGTGAGGTGAGGGTTATATTAGAGTCACAGTGAGGTGAGGGGTATATTAGAGTCACAGTGAGGTGAGGGTTATATTAGAGTCACAGTGAGGTGAGGGGTATATTAGAGTCACAGTGAGGTGAGGGTTATATTAGAGTCACAGTGAGGTGAGGGTTATATTAGTGTCACAGTGAGGTGAGGGTTATATTAGAGTCACAGTGAGGTGAGGGGTATATTAGAGTCACAGTGAGGTGAGGGGTATATTAGAGTCACAGTGAGGTGAGGGTTATATTAGTGTCACAGTGAGGTGAGGGGTATATTAGAGTCACAGTGAGGTGAGGGTATATTAGAGTCACAGTGAGGTGAGGGGTATATTAGAGTCACAGTGAGGTGAGGGTATATTAGAGTCACAGTGAGGTGAGGGTATATTAGAGTCACAGTGAGGTGAGGGTTATATTAGAGTCACAGTGAGGTGAGGGTTATATTAGAGTCACAGTGAGGTGAGGGTATATTAGAGTCACAGTGAGGTGAGGGGTATATTAGAGTCACAGTGAGGTGAGGGGTATATTAGAGTCACAGTGAGGTGAGGGTTATATTAGTGTCACAGTGAGGTGAGGGGTATATTAGAGTCACAGTGAGGTGAGGGTTATATTAGAGTCACAGTGAGGTGAGGGGTATATTAGAGTCACAGTGAGGTGAGGGTTATATTAGTGTCACAGTGAGGTGAGGGGTATATTAGAGTCACAGTGAGGTGAGGGGTATATTAGAGTCACAGTGAGGTGAGGGTTATATTAGTGTCACAGTGAGGTGAGGGGTATATTAGAGTCACAGTGAGGTGAGGGTTATATTAGAGTCACAGTGAGGTGAGGGGTATATTAGAGTCACAGTGAGGTGAGGGTTATATTAGAGTCACAGTGAGGTGAGGGTTATATTAGTGTCACAGTGAGGTGAGGGGTATATTAGAGTCACAGTGAGGTGAGGGTTATATTAGAGTCACAGTGAGGTGAGGGGTATATTAGAGTCACAGTGAGGTGAGGGTTATATTAGAGTCACAGTGAGGTGAGGGGTATATTAGTGTCACAGTGAGGTGAGGGATATATTAGAGTCACAGTGAGGTGAGGGTATATTAGAGTCACAGTGAGGTGAGGGGTATATTAGAGTCACAGTGAGGTGAGGGGTATATTAGAGTCACAGTGAGGTGTGGGGTATATTAGAGTCACAGTGAGGTGTGGGTTATATTAGAGTCACAGTGAGGTGAGGGGTATATTAGAGTCACAGTGAGGTGTGGGGTATATTAGAGTCACAGTGAGGTGAGGGTTATATTAGAGTCACAGTGAGGTGAGGGTTATATTAGAGTCACAGTGAGGTGAGGGTATATTAGAGTCACAGTGAGGTGAGGGGTATATTAGAGTCACAGTGAGGTGAGGGGTATATTAGAGTCACAGTGAGGTGAGGGTTATATTAGAGTCACAGTGAGGTGAGGGGTATATTAGTGTCACAGTGAGGTGAGGGGTATATTAGTGTCACAGTGAGGTGAGGGTTATATTAGAGTCACAGTGAGGTGAGGGGTATATTAGAGTCACAGTGAGGTGAGGGTTATATTAGTGTCACAGTGAGGTGTGGGGTATATTAGAGTCACAGTGAGGTGAGGGGTATATTAGAGTCACAGTGAGGTGAGGGTTATATTAGAGTCACAGTGAGGTGAGGGGTATATTAGAGTCACAGTGAGGTGAGGGTTATATTAGAGTCACAGTGAGGTGTGGGGTATATTAGAGTCACAGTGAGGTGAGGGGTATATTAGAGTCACAGTGAGGTGAGGGTTATATTAGTGTCACAGTGAGGTGTGGGGTATATTAGTGTCACAGTGAGGTGAGGGTTATATTAGAGTCACAGTGAGGTGAGGGGTATATTAGAGTCACAGTGAGGTGAGGGTTATATTAGTGTCACAGTGAGGTGAGGGGTATATTAGAGTCACAGTGAGGTGAGGGTTATATTAGAGTCACAGTGAGGTGAGGGTTATATTAGAGTCACAGTGAGGTGAGGGGTATATTAGAGTCACAGTGAGGTGAGGGTTATATTAGAGTCACAGTGAGGTGAGGGGTATATTAGAGTCACAGTGAGGTGAGGGTTATATTAGTGTCACAGTGAGGTGAGGGGTATATTAGAGTCACAGTGAGGTGAGGGTTATATTAGAGTCACAGTGAGGTGAGGGTATATTAGAGTCACAGTGAGGTGAGGGTTATATTAGTGTCACAGTGAGGTGTGGGGTATATTAGAGTCACAGTGAGGTGAGGGTATATTAGAGTCACAGTGAGGTGAGGGTTATATTAGTGTCACAGTGAGGTGTGGGGTATATTAGAGTCACAGTGAGGTGAGGGTTATATTAGAGTCACAGTGAGGTGAGGGTTATATTAGTGTCACAGTGAGGTGAGGGTTATATTAGAGTCACAGTGAGGTGAGGGTATATTAGAGTCACAGTGAGGTGTGGGGTATATTAGAGTCACAGTGAGGTGAGGGTTATATTAGTGTCACAGTGAGGTGTGGGTATATTAGAGTCACAGTGAGGTGAGGGTATATTAGAGTCACAGTGAGGTGAGGGGTATATTAGAGTCACAGTGAGGTGAGGGGTATATTAGAGTCACAGTGAGGTGTGGGGTATATTAGAGTCACAGTGAGGTGTGGGGTATATTAGAGTCACAGTGAGGTGAGGGTTATATTAGTGTCACAGTGAGGTGTGGGGTATATTAGAGTCACAGTGAGGTGAGGGGTATATTAGAGTCACAGTGAGGTGAGGGGTATATTAGAGTCACAGTGAGGTGAGGGTTATATTAGAGTCACAGTGAGGTGTGGGGTATATTAGAGTCACAGTGAGGTGTGGGGTATATTAGAGTCACAGTGAGGTGAGGGTTATATTAGAGTCACAGTGAGGTGTGGGGTATATTAGAGTCACAGTGAGGTGAGGGGTATATTAGAGTCACAGTGAGGTGTGGGGTATATTAGAGTCACAGTGAGGTGAGGGGTATATTAGAGTCACAGTGAGGTGAGGGTTATATTAGAGTCACAGTGAGGTGAGGGGTATATTAGAGTCACAGTGAGGTGAGGGTATATTAGTGTCACAGTGAGGTGAGGGGTATATTAGAGTCACAGTGAGGTGTGGGGTATATTAGAGTCACAGTGAGGTGAGGGTTATATTAGTGTCACAGTGAGGTGAGGGGTATATTAGAGTCACAGTGAGGTGAGGGTATATTAGAGTCACAGTGAGGTGAGGGGTATATTAGTGTCACAGTGAGGTGAGGGTATATTAGAGTCACAGTGAGGTGAGGGGTATATTAGAGTCACAGTGAGGTGAGGGGTATATTAGAGTCACAGTGAGGTGAGGGGTATATTAGAGTCACAGTGAGGTGAGGGGTATATTAGTGTCACAGTGAGGTGAGGGGTATATTAGAGTCACAGTGAGGTGAGGGTATATTAGTGTCACAGTGAGGTGAGGGGTATATTAGAGTCACAGTGAGGTGAGGGTATATTAGTGTCACAGTGAGGTGAGGGGTATATTAGAGTCACAGTGAGGTGAGGGGTATATTAGAGTCACAGTGAGGTGTGGGGTATATTAGAGTCACAGTGAGGTGAGGGGTATATTAGAGTCACAGTGAGGTGAGGGGTATATTAGAGTCACAGTGAGGTGAGGGTTATATTAGAGTCACAGTGAGGTGAGGGGTATATTAGAGTCACAGTGAGGTGAGGGTTATATTAGAGTCACAGTGAGGTGAGGGTTATATTAGAGTCACAGTGAGGTGAGGGGTATATTAGAGTCACAGTGAGGTGTGGGGTATATTAGAGTCACAGTGAGGTGAGGGTTATATTAGAGTCACAGTGAGGTGGGGTATATTAGAGTCACAGTGAGGTGAGGGTATATTAGAGTCACAGTGAGGTGAGGGTTATATTAGAGTCACAGTGAGGTGAGGGGTATATTAGAGTCACAGTGAGGTGAGGGTTATATTAGAGTCACAGTGAGGTGTGGGGTATATTAGAGTCACAGTGAGGTGAGGGTTATATTAGAGTCACAGTGAGGTGTGGGGTATATTAGAGTCACAGTGAGGTGAGGGGTATATTAGAGTCACAGTGAGGTGTGGGGTTATATTAGAGTCACAGTGAGGTGAGGGTATATTAGAGTCACAGTGAGGTGAGGGTATATTAGAGTCACAGTGAGGTGAGGGGTATATTAGAGTCACAGTGAGGTGAGGGTATATTAGAGTCACAGTGAGGTGTGGGGTATATTAGAGTCACAGTGAGGTGAGGGGTATATTAGAGTCACAGTGAGGTGTGGGGTATATTAGAGTCACAGTGAGGTGAGGGGTATATTAGAGTCACAGTGAGGTGAGGGTTATATTAGAGTCACAGTGAGGTGTGGGGTATATTAGAGTCACAGTGAGGTGAGGGTTATATTAGAGTCACAGTGAGGTGAGGGTATATTAGAGTCACAGTGAGGTGAGGGGTATATTAGAGTCACAGTGAGGTGAGGGGTATATTAGAGTCACAGTGAGGTGAGGGGTATATTAGAGTCACAGTGAGGTGAGGGGTATATTAGAGTCACAGTGAGGTGAGGGTATATTAGAGTCACAGTGAGGTGAGGGTTATATTAGAGTCACAGTGAGGTGAGGGTTATATTAGAGTCACAGTGAGGTGAGGGTTATATTAGTGTCACAGTGAGGTGAGGGTATATTAGAGTCACAGTGAGGTGAGGGGTATATTAGAGTCACAGTGAGGTGAGGGTTATATTAGTGTCACAGTGAGGTGAGGGTATATTAGAGTCACAGTGAGGTGAGGGTATATTAGAGTCACAGTGAGGTGAGGGTTATATTAGAGTCACAGTGAGGTGAGGGTTATATTAGAGTCACAGTGAGGTGTGGGGTATATTAGAGTCACAGTGAGGTGAGGGTATATTAGAGTCACAGTGAGGTGAGGGTTATATTAGTGTCACAGTGAGGTGAGGGGTATATTAGAGTCACAGTGAGGTGAGGGTATATTAGAGTCACAGTGAGGTGAGGGGTATATTAGTGTCACAGTGAGGTGAGGGTTATATTAGAGTCACAGTGAGGTGAGGGTATATTAGAGTCACAGTGAGGTGAGGGTTATATTAGAGTCACAGTGAGGTGAGGGGTATATTAGAGTCACAGTGAGGTGAGGGTTATATTAGAGTCACAGTGAGGTGAGGGTTATATTAGAGTCACAGTGAGGTGAGGGTATATTAGTGTCACAGTGAGGTGAGGGTTATATTAGAGTCACAGTGAGGTGAGGGTTATATTAGAGTCACAGTGAGGTGAGGGGTATATTAGAGTCACAGTGAGGTGAGGGTTATATTAGTGTCACAGTGAGGTGAGGGTTATATTAGAGTCACAGTGAGGTGAGGGTTATATTAGAGTCACAGTGAGGTGAGGGTATATTAGTGTCACAGTGAGGTGAGGGTATATTAGTGTCACAGTGAGGTGAGGGTTATATTAGAGTCACAGTGAGGTGAGGGGTATATTAGAGTCACAGTGAGGTGAGGGGTATATTAGAGTCACAGTGAGGTGAGGGGTATATTAGTGTCACAGTGAGGTGAGGGTATATTAGAGTCACAGTGAGGTGAGGGTTATATTAGAGTCACAGTGAGGTGAGGGGTATATTAGTGTCACAGTGAGGTGAGGGTTATATTAGTGTCACAGTGAGGTGAGGGGTATATTAGAGTCACAGTGAGGTGAGGGTATATTAGAGTCACAGTGAGGTGAGGGTATATTAGTGTCACAGTGAGGTGAGGGTTATATTAGAGTCACAGTGAGGTGAGGGTTATATTAGAGTCACAGTGAGGTGAGGGGTATATTAGTGTCACAGTGAGGTGTGGGGTATATTAGAGTCACAGTGAGGTGAGGGGTATATTAGAGTCACAGTGAGGTGTGGGGTATATTAGAGTCACAGTGAGGTGAGGGTTATATTAGAGTCACAGTGAGGTGAGGGGTATATTAGAGTCACAGTGAGGTGTGGGGTATATTAGAGTCACAGTGAGGTGAGGGGTATATTAGAGTCACAGTGAGGTGTGGGGTATATTAGAGTCACAGTGAGGTGAGGGGTATATTAGAGTCACAGTGAGGTGTGGGGTATATTAGAGTCACAGTGAGGTGAGGGGTATATTAGAGTCACAGTGAGGTGTGGGGTATATTAGAGTCACAGTGAGGTGAGGGGTATATTAGAGTCACAGTGAGGTGTGGGGTATATTAGAGTCACAGTGAGGTGAGGGTTATATTAGAGTCACAGTGAGGTGTGGGGTATATTAGTGTCACAGTGAGGTGTGGGTTATATTAGAGTCACAGTGAGGTGTGGGGTATATTAGAGTCACAGTGAGGTGAGGGGTATATTAGAGTCACAGTGAGGTGTGGGGTATATTAGAGTCACAGTGAGGTGAGGGGTATATTAGAGTCACAGTGAGGTGTGGGGTATATTAGAGTCACAGTGAGGTGTGGGGTATATTAGAGTCACAGTGAGGTGAGGGGTATATTAGTGTCACAGTGAGGTGTGGGGTATATTAGAGTCACAGTGAGGTGTGGGGTATATTAGTGTCACAGTGAGGTGAGGGGTATATTAGAGTCACAGTGAGGTGAGGGGTATATTAGTGTCACAGTGAGGTGAGGGTATATTAGAGTCACAGTGAGGTGAGGGGTATATTAGTGTCACAGTGAGGTGAGGGGTATATTAGAGTCACAGTGAGGTGTGGGGTATATTAGTGTCACAGTGAGGTGAGGGGTATATTAGAGTCACAGTGAGGTGAGGGGTATATTAGTGTCACAGTGAGGTGAGGGGTATATTAGTGTCACAGTGAGGTGAGGGTTATATTAGTGTCACAGTGAGGTGAGGGTTATATTAGAGTCACAGTGAGGTGAGGGTTATATTAGAGTCACAGTGAGGTGAGGGGTATATTAGAGTCACAGTGAGGTGAGGGTTATATTAGAGTCACAGTGAGGTGAGGGGTATATTAGTGTCACAGTGAGGTGAGGGGTATATTAGTGTCACAGTGAGGTGAGGGTTATATTAGAGTCACAGTGAGGTGAGGGTTATATTAGAGTCACAGTGAGGTGAGGGGTATATTAGTGTCACAGTGAGGTGAGGGGTATATTAGAGTCACAGTGAGGTGAGGGTTATATTAGAGTCACAGTGAGGTGAGGGTTATATTAGAGTCACAGTGAGGTGAGGGGTATATTAGTGTCACAGTGAGGTGAGGGGTATATTAGTGTCACAGTGAGGTGAGGGTTATATTAGAGTCACAGTGAGGTGAGGGGTATATTAGTGTCACAGTGAGGTGTGGGGTATATTAGAGTCACAGTGAGGTGAGGGTTATATTAGAGTCACAGTGAGGTGAGGGTTATATTAGAGTCACAGTGAGGTGAGGGTTATATTAGAGTCACAGTGAGGTGAGGGGTATATTAGAGTCACAGTGAGGTGAGGGTTATATTAGAGTCACAGTGAGGTGAGGGTATATTAGTGTCACAGTGAGGTGTGGGGTATATTAGAGTCACAGTGAGGTGAGGGTATATTAGAGTCACAGTGAGGTGAGGGGTATATTAGTGTCACAGTGAGGTGAGGGGTATATTAGAGTATTACAGTCACAGTGAGGTGAGGGGTATATTAGTGTCACAGTGAGGTGAGGGGTATATTACAGTCACAGTGAGGTGTGGGGTATATTAGTGTCACAGTGAGGTGAGGGGTATATTACAGTCACAGTGAGGTGAGGGTATATTAGTGTCACAGTGAGGTGAGGGGTATATTAGTGTCACAGTGAGGTGAGGGGTATATTAGTGTCACAGTGAGGTGAGGGTTATATTAGAGTCACAGTGAGGTGAGGGTTATATTAGAGTCACAGTGAGGTGAGGGGTATATTAGAGTCACAGTGAGGTGAGGGTATATTAGAGTCACAGTGAGGTGAGGGGTATATTAGTGTCACAGTGAGGTGAGGGTTATATTAGTGTCACAGTGAGGTGAGGGTTATATTAGAGTCACAGTGAGGTGAGGGTTATATTAGAGTCACAGTGAGGTGAGGGGTATATTAGTGTCACAGTGAGGTGAGGGTTATATTAGTGTCACAGTGAGGTGAGGGCTATATTAGAGTCACAGTGAGGTGAGGGTTATATTAGAGTCACAGTGAGGTGAGGGGTATATTAGTGTCACAGTGAGGTCAGGGGTATATTAGTGTCACAGTGAGGTGAGGGTTATATTAGAGTCACAGTGAGGTGAGGGGTATATTAGTGTCACAGTGAGGTGTGGGGTATATTAGAGTCACAGTGAGGTGAGGGTTATATTAGAGTCACAGTGAGGTGAGGGTTATATTAGAGTCACAGTGAGGTGAGGGATATATTAGAGTCACAGTGAGGTGAGGGTTATATTAGAGTCACAGTGAGGTGAGGGGTATATTAGTGTCACAGTGAGGTGAGGGTTATATTAGAGTCACAGTGAGGTGAGGGTTATATTAGAGTCACAGTGAGGTGAGGGGTATATTAGTGTCACAGTGAGGTGTGGGGTATATTAGAGTCACAGTGAGGTGAGGGTTATATTAGAGTCACAGTGAGGTGAGGGTTATATTAGTGTCACAGTGAGGTGAGGGTTATATTAGTGTCACAGTGAGGTGAGGGTTATATTAGAGTCACAGTGAGGTGAGGGTTATATTAGTGTCACAGTGAGGTGAGGGGTATATTAGAGTCACAGTGAGGTGAGGGTTATATTAGAGTCACAGTGAGGTGAGGGTTATATTAGAGTCACAGTGAGGTGAGGGGTATATTAGAGTCACAGTGAGGTGTGGGGTATATTAGAGTCACAGTGAGGTGTGGGGTATATTAGAGTCACAGTGAGGTGAGGGTTATATTAGAGTCACAGTGAGGTGAGGGGTATATTAGAGTCACAGTGAGGTGAGGGGTATATTAGTGTCACAGTGAGGTGTGGGGTATATTAGAGTCACAGTGAGGTGTGGGGTATATTAGAGTCACAGTGAGGTGAGGGGTATATTAGAGTCACAGTGAGGTGTGGGGTATATTAGAGTCACAGTGAGGTGAGGGGTATATTAGAGTCACAGTGAGGTGTGGGGTATATTAGAGTCACAGTGAGGTGAGGGGTATATTAGTGTCACAGTGAGGTGTGGGGTATATTACAGTCACAGTGAGGTGTGGGGTATATTAGTGTCACAGTGAGGTGAGGGGTATATTACAGTCACAGTGAGGTGTGGGGTATATTAGTGTCACAGTGAGGTGAGGGGTATATTACAGTCACAGTGAGGTGAGGGGTATATTAGTGTCACAGTGAGGTGAGGGGTATATTAGTGTCACAGTGAGGTGTGGGGTATATTAGAGTCACAGTGAGGTGTGGGGTATATTACAGTCACAGTGAGGTGTGGGGTATATTAGTGTCACAGTGAGGTGTGGGGTATATTACAGTCACAGTGAGGTGAGGGGTATATTACAGTCACAGTGAGGTGAGGGGTATATTAGAGTCACAGTGAGGTGTGGGGTATATTAGAGTCACAGTGAGGTGAGGGGTATATTACAGTCACAGTGAGGTGTGGGGTATATTACAGTCACAGTGAGGTGAGGGGTATATTAGAGTCACAGTGAGGTGAGGGGTATATTAGTGTCACAGTGAGGTGTGGGGTATATTACAGTCACAGTGAGGTGAGGGGTATATTAGAGTCACAGTGAGGTGTGGGTTATATTAGAGTCACAGTGAGGTGAGGGGTATATTAGTGTCACAGTGAGGTGAGGGGTATATTACAGTCACAGTGAGGTGTGGGTTATATTAGAGTCACAGTGAGGTGTGGGGTATATTAGTGTCACAGTGAGGTGAGGGGTATATTAGTGTCACAGTGAGGTGTGGGTATATTACAGTCACAGTGAGGTGAGGGGTATATTAGAGTCACAGTGAGGTGAGGGGTATATTAGTGTCACAGTGAGGTGAGGGGTATATTAGTGTCACAGTGAGGTGTGGGGTATATTAGTGTCACAGTGAGGTGTGGGGTATATTAGAGTCACAGTGAGGTGTGGGTTATATTAGAGTCACAGTGAGGTGTGGGGTATATTAGTGTCACAGTGAGGTGAGGGGTATATTAGAGTCACAGTGAGGTGAGGGGTATATTAGAGTCACAGTGAGGTGTGGGGTATATTAGTGTCACAGTGAGGTGTGGGGTATATTAGAGTCACAGTGAGGTGAGGGGTATATTAGAGTCACAGTGAGGTGTGGGGTATATTAGAGTCACAGTGAGGTGAGGGGTATATTAGAGTCACAGTGAGGTGAGGGGTATATTAGAGTCACAGTGAGGTGAGGGGTATATTAGAGTCACAGTGAGGTGTGGGTATATTAGAGTCACAGTGAGGTGTGGGGTATATTAGAGTCACAGTGAGGTGAGGGGTATATTAGAGTCACAGTGAGGTGAGGGGTATATTAGTGTCACAGTGAGGTGAGGGGTATATTAGAGTCACAGTGAGGTGAGGGGTATATTAGAGTCACAGTGAGGTGAGGGGTATATTAGAGTCACAGTGAGGTGAGGGGTATATTAGAGTCACAGTGAGGTGAGGGGTATATTAGAGTCACAGTGAGGTGAGGGGTATATTAGAGTCACAGTGAGGTGAGGGGTATATTAGAGTCACAGTGAGGTGAGGGGTATATTAGAGTCACAGTGAGGTGAGGGGTATATTAGAGTCACAGTGAGGTGAGGGTTATATTAGAGTCACAGTGAGGTGTGGGGTATATTAGTGTCACAGTGAGGTGAGGGGTATATTAGAGTCACAGTGAGGTGAGGGGTATATTAGAGTCACAGTGAGGTGAGGGGTATATTAGAGTCACAGTGAGGTGTGGGGTATATTAGTGTCACAGTGAGGTGAGGGGTATATTAGAGTCACAGTGAGGTGAGGGGTATATTAGAGTCACAGTGAGGTGAGGGGTATATTAGAGTCACAGTGAGGTGTGGGGTATATTAGTGTCACAGTGAGGTGAGGGGTATATTAGAGTCACAGTGAGGTGAGGGGTATATTAGAGTCACAGTGAGGTGAGGGGTATATTAGAGTCACAGTGAGGTGTGGGGTATATTAGTGTCACAGTGAGGTGAGGGGTATATTAGAGTCACAGTGAGGTGAGGGGTATATTAGAGTCACAGTGAGGTGAGGGGTATATTAGAGTCACAGTGAGGTGTGGGGTATATTAGTGTCACAGTGAGGTGAGGGGTATATTAGAGTCACAGTGAGGTGAGGGGTATATTAGAGTCACAGTGAGGTGAGGGGTATATTAGAGTCACAGTGAGGTGAGGGGTATATTAGAGTCACAGTGAGGTGAGGGGTATATTAGAGTCACAGTGAGGTGAGGGGTATATTAGAGTCACAGTGAGGTGAGGGGTATATTAGAGTCACAGTGAGGTGTGGGGTATATTAGAGTCACAGTGAGGTGAGGGGTATATTAGTGTCACAGTGAGGTGAGGGATATATTAGTGTCACAGTGAGGTGAGGGGTATATTAGTGTCACAGTGAGGTGAGGGGTATATTAGAGTCACAGTGAGGTGTGGGGTATATTAGAGTCACAGTGAGGTGAGGGGTATATTAGTGTCACAGTGAGGTGAGGGATATATTAGTGTCACAGTGAGGTGAGGGGTATATTAGAGTCACAGTGAGGTGAGGGGTATATTAGTGTCACAGTGAGGTGTGGGGTATATTAGTGTCACAGTGAGGTGTGGGGTATATTAGAGTCACAGTGAGGTGAGGGGTATATTAGAGTCACAGTGAGGTGTGGGGTATATTAGTGTCACAGTGAGGTGAGGGGTATATTAGAGTCACAGTGAGGTGAGGTGTATATTAGAGTCACAGTGAGGTGTGGGGTATATTAGAGTCACAGTGAGGTGAGGGGTATATTAGAGTCACAGTGAGGTGAGGGGTATATTAGAGTCACAGTGAGGTGAGGGGTATATTAGAGTCACAGTGAGGTGAGGGGTATATTAGAGTCACAGTGAGGTGAGGGGTATATTAGAGTCACAGTGAGGTGTGGGGTATATTACAGTCACAGTGAGGTGTGGGGTATATTAGTGTCACAGTGAGGTGAGGGGTATATTACAGTCACAGTGAGGTGAGGGGTATATTAGAGTCACAGTGAGGTGTGGGTTATATTAGAGTCACAGTGAGGTGTGGGGTATATTTGTGTCACAGTGAGGTGTGGAGTATATTAGTGTCACAGTGAGGTGAGGGGTATATTACAGTCACAGTGAGGTGAGGGGTATATTAGTGTCACAGTGAGGTGAGGGGTATATTAGTGTCACAGTGAGGTGTGGGGTATATTAGAGTCACAGTGAGGTGTGGGGTATATTAGAGTCACAGTGAGGTGTGGGGTATATTAGTGTCACAGTGAGGTGAGGGGTATATTAGTGTCACAGTGAGGTGAGGGGTATATTAGTGTCACAGTGAGGTGTGGGGTATATTAGAGTCACAGTGAGGTGTGGGGTATATTAGTGTCACAGTGAGGTGTGGGGTATATTAGTGTCACAGTGAGGTGAGGGGTATATTAGTGTCACAGTGAGGTGAGGGGTATATTAGTGTCACAGTGAGGTGTGGGGTATATTAGAGTCACAGTGAGGTGTGGGGTATATTAGAGTCACAGTGAGGTGTGGGGTATATTAGTGTCACAGTGAGGTGAGGGGTATATTAGTGTCACAGTGAGGTGAGGGGTATATTAGTGTCACAGTGAGGTGTGGGGTATATTAGAGTCACAGTGAGGTGTGGGGTATATTAGAGTCACAGTGAGGTGAGGGGTATATTACAGTCACAGTGAGGTGTGGGGTATATTAGTGTCACAGTGAGGTGAGGGGTATATTACAGTCACAGTGAGGTGAGGGGTATATTAGTGTCACAGTGAGGTGAGGGGTATATTAGTGTCACAGTGAGGTGTGGGGTATATTAGAGTCACAGTGAGGTGTGGGGTATATTAGAGTCACAGTGAGGTGAGGGGTATATTACAGTCACAGTGAGGTGTGGGGTATATTAGAGTCACAGTGAGGTGTGGGTTATATTAGAGTCACAGTGAGGTGTGGGGTATATTTGTGTCACAGTGAGGTGTGGGGTATATTAGTGTCACAGTGAGGTGAGGGGTATATTACAGTCACAGTGAGGTGAGGGTATATTAGAGTCACAGTGAGGTGTGGGGTATATTAGTGTCACAGTGAGGTGAGGGGTATATTAGTGTCACAGTGAGGTGAGGGGTATATTAGTGTCACAGTGAGGTGTGGGGTATATTAGAGTCACAGTGAGGTGTGGGGTATATTAGTGTCACAGTGAGGTGTGGGGTATATTAGAGTCACAGTGAGGTGTGGGGTATATTAGAGTCACAGTGAGGTGTGGGGTATATTAGTGTCACAGTGAGGTGAGGGGTATATTAGTGTCACAGTGAGGTGAGGGGTATATTAGTGTCACAGTGAGGTGTGGGGTATATTAGAGTCACAGTGAGGTGAGGGGTATATTACAGTCACAGTGAGGTGTGGGGTATATTAGTGTCACAGTGAGGTGAGGGGTATATTACAGTCACAGTGAGGTGAGGGGTATATTAGTGTCACAGTGAGGTGAGGGGTATATTAGAGTCACAGTGAGGTGAGGGGTATATTACAGTCACAGTGAGGTGTGGGGTATATTAGTGTCACAGTGAGGTGAGGGGTATATTAGAGTCACAGTGAGGTGAGGGGTATATTAGTGTCACAGTGAGGTGAGGGGTATATTAGTGTCACAGTGAGGTGTGGGGTATATTAGAGTCACAGTGAGGTGTGGGGTATATTAGAGTCACAGTGAGGTGAGGGGTATATTACAGTCACAGTGAGGTGTGGGGTATATTAGAGTCACAGTGAGGTGAGGGTTATATTAGAGTCACAGTGAGGTGTGGGGTATATTAGTGTCACAGTGAGGTGTGGGGTATATTAGTGTCACAGTGAGGTGAGGGGTATATTACAGTCACAGTGAGGTGAGGGGTATATTAGAGTCACAGTGAGGTGTGGGGTATATTAGTGTCACAGTGAGGTGAGGGGTATATTAGTGTCACAGTGAGGTGAGGGGTATATTAGTGTCACAGTGAGGTGTGGGGTATATTAGAGTCACAGTGAGGTGTGGGGTATATTAGTGTCACAGTGAGGTGTGGGGTATATTAGAGTCACAGTGAGGTGTGGGGTATATTAGAGTCACAGTGAGGTGTGGGGTATATTAGTGTCACAGTGAGGTGAGGGGTATATTAGTGTCACAGTGAGGTGAGGGGTATATTAGTGTCACAGTGAGGTGTGGGGTATATTAGAGTCACAGTGAGGTGTGGGGTATATTAGAGTCACAGTGAGGTGAGGGGTATATTACAGTCACAGTGAGGTGTGGGGTATATTAGTGTCACAGTGAGGTGAGGGGTATATTAGAGTCACAGTGAGGTGAGGGGTATATTAGTGTCACAGTGAGGTGAGGGGTATATTAGTGTCACAGTGAGGTGTGGGGTATATTAGAGTCACAGTGAGGTGTGGGGTATATTAGTGTCACAGTGAGGTGAGGGGTATATTACAGTCACAGTGAGGTGAGGGGTATATTAGTGTCACAGTGAGGTGAGGGGTATATTAGTGTCACAGTGAGGTGAGGGGTATATTACAGTCACAGTGAGGTGTGGGGTATATTAGTGTCACAGTGAGGTGAGGGGTATATTACAGTCACAGTGAGGTGAGGGGTATATTAGTGTCACAGTGAGGTGAGGGGTATATTAGTGTCACAGTGAGGTGAGGGGTATATTAGAGTCACAGTGAGGTGAGGGGTATATTAGAGTCACAGTGAGGTGTGGGGTATATTAGAGTCACAGTGAGGTGTGGGGTATATTAGAGTCACAGTGAGGTGTGGGGTATATTAGAGTCACAGTGAGGTGTGGGGTATATTAGAGTCACAGTGAGGTGAGGGGTATATTAGAGTCACAGTGAGGTGTGGGTTATATTAGAGTCACAGTGAGGTGTGGGGTATATTTGTGTCACAGTGAGGTGTGGGGTATATTAGTGTCACAGTGAGGTGAGGGGTATATTACAGTCACAGTGAGGTGAGGGGTATATTAGTGTCACAGTGAGGTGAGGGGTATATTAGTGTCACAGTGAGGTGTGGGGTATATTAGAGTCACAGTGAGGTGTGGGGTATATTAGAGTCACAGTGAGGTGTGGGGTATATTAGAGTCACAGTGAGGTGTGGGGTATATTAGAGTCACAGTGAGGTGAGGGGTATATTAGAGTCACAGTGAGGTGTGGGGTATATTAGAGTCACAGTGAGGTGTGGGGTATATTAGAGTCACAGTGAGGTGAGGGGTATATTAGAGTCACAGTGAGGTGTGGGTTATATTAGAGTCACAGTGAGGTGTGGGGTATATTAGTGTCACAGTGAGGTGTTGGGTATATTTGTGTCACAGTGAGGTGTGGGGTATATTAGTGTCACAGTGAGGTGAGGGGTATATTACAGTCACAGTGAGGTGAGGGGTATATTAGTGTCACAGTGAGGTGAGGGGTATATTAGTGTCACAGTGAGGTGTGGGGTATATTAGAGTCACAGTGAGGTGTGGGGTATATTAGAGTCACAGTGAGGTGAGGGGTATATTACAGTCACAGTGAGGTGAGGGGTATATTAGTGTCACAGTGAGGTGAGGGGTATATTAGTGTCACAGTGAGGTGAGGGGTATATTAGAGTCACAGTGAGGTGTGGGGTATATTAGTGTCACAGTGAGGTGAGGGGTATATTAGAGTCACAGTGAGGTGAGGGGTATATTAGAGTCACAGTGAGGTGAGGGGTATATTAGTGTCACAGTGAGGTGAGGGGTATATTAGTGTCACAGTGAGGTGTGGGGTATATTAGTGTCACAGTGAGGTGAGGGGTATATTACAGTCACAGTGAGGTGAGGGGTATATTAGTGTCACAGTGAGGTGAGGGGTATATTAGTGTCACAGTGAGGTGAGGGGTATATTAGAGTCACAGTGAGGTGAGGGGTATATTAGAGTCACAGTGAGGTGAGGGGTATATTAGTGTCACAGTGAGGTGTTGGGTATATTTGTGTCACAGTGAGGTGTGGGTTATATTAGAGTCACAGTGAGGTGAGGGGTATATTAGTGTCACAGTGAGGTGAGGGGTATATTAGAGTCACAGTGAGGTGAGGGGTATATTAGAGTCACAGTGAGGTGAGGGGTATATTAGAGTCACAGTGAGGTGAGGGGTATATTAGTGTCACAGTGAGGTGAGGGGTATATTAGTGTCACAGTGAGGTGAGGGGTATATTAGAGTCACAGTGAGGTGAGGGGTATATTAGAGTCACAGTGAGGTGAGGGGTATATTAGAGTCACAGTGAGGTGAGGGGTATATTAGTGTCACAGTGAGGTGAGGGGTATATTAGTGTCACAGTGAGGTGAGGGGTATATTAGAGTCACAGTGAGGTGAGGGGTATATTAGTGTCACAGTGAGGTGAGGGGTATATTAGAGTCACAGTGAGGTGAGGGGTATATTAGAGTCAAAGTGAGGTGAGGGGTATATTAGTGTCACAGTGAGGTGAGGGGTATATTAGAGTCACAGTGAGGTGAGGGGTATATTAGTGTCACAGTGAGGTGAGGGGTATATTAGAGTCACAGTGAGGTGAGGGGTATATTAGAGTCACAGTGAGGTGAGGGGTATATTAGAGTCACAGTGAGGTGAGGGGTATATTAGTGTCACAGTGAGGTGAGGGGTATATTAGTGTCACAGTGAGGTGAGGGGTATATTAGTGTCACAGTGAGGTGTGGGGTATATTAGTGTCACAGTGAGGTGAGGGGTATATTAGAGTCACAGTGAGGTGAGGGGTATATTAGTGTCACAGTGAGGTGAGGGGTATATTAGAGTCACAGTGAGGTGAGGGGTATATTAGAGTCACAGTGAGGTGAGGGGTATATTAGAGTCACAGTGAGGTGAGGGGTATATTAGTGTCACAGTGAGGTGAGGGGTATATTAGTGTCACAGTGAGGTGTGGGGTATATTAGTGTCACAGTGAGGTGAGGGGTATATTACAGTCACAGTGAGGTGAGGGGTATATTAGTGTCACAGTGAGGTGAGGGGTATATTACAGTCACAGTGAGGTGAGGGGTATATTAGTGTCACAGTGAGGTGTTGGGTATATTTGTGTCACAGTGAGGTGAGGGGTATATTAGAGTCACAGTGAGGTGAGGGGTATATTACAGTCACAGTGAGGTGTGGGGTATATTAGTGTCACAGTGAGGTGAGGGGTATATTACAGTCACAGTGAGGTGTGGGGTATATTAGAGTCACAGTGAGGTGAGGGGTATATTAGTGTCACAGTGAGGTGAGGGGTATATTACAGTCACAGTGAGGTGAGGGGTATATTAGTGTCACAGTGAGGTGTTGGGTATATTTGTGTCACAGTGAGCTGTGGGGTATATTAGTGTCACAGTGAGGTGAGGGGTATATTAGTGTCACAGTGAGGTGAGGGGTATATTAGTGTCACAGTGAGGTGTGGGGTATATTTGTGTCACAGTGAGGTGTGGGGTATATTAGTGTCACAGTGAGGTGAGGGGTATATTAGTGTCACAGTGAGGTGAGGGGTATATTAGAGTCACAGTGAGGTGTGGGGTATATTAGAGTCACAGTGAGGTGTGGGGTATATTAGTGTCACAGTGAGGTGAGGGGTATATTAGAGTCACAGTGAGGTGTGGGGTATATTAGTGTCACAGTGAGGTGAGGGTATATTAGTGTCACAGTGAGGTGAGGGGTATATTAGTGTCACAGTGAGGTGAGGGGTATATTAGAGTCACAGTGAGGTGTGGGGTATATTTGTGTCACAGTGAGGTGAGGGGTATATTAGAGTCACAGTGAGGTGTGGGGTATATTAGTGTCACAGTGAGGTGAGGGGTATATTACAGTCACAGTGAGGTGAGGCGTATATTAGTGTCACAGTGAGGTGTGGGGTATATTTGTGTCACAGTGAGGTGTGGGGTATATTAGTGTCACAGTGAGGTGAGGGGTATATTAGTGTCACAGTGAGGTGAGGGGTATATTAGTGTCACAGTGAGGTGTGGGGTATATTTGTGTCACAGTGAGGTGAGGGGTATATTAGTGTCACAGTGAGGTGAGGGGTATATTAGAGTCACAGTGAGGTGAGGGGTATATTAGAGTCACAGTGAGGTGAGGGGTATATTGTGTCACAGTGAGGTGAGGGGTATATTTGTGTCACAGTGAGGTGAGGGGTATATTAGAGTCACAGTGAGGTGAGGGGTATATTTGTGTCACAGTGAGGTGAGGGGTATATTAGAGTCACAGTGAGGTGAGGGGTATATTAGAGTCACAGTGAGGTGAGGGGTATATTAGAGTCACAGTGAGGTGAGGGGTATATTAGAGTCACAGTGAGGTGTGGGGTATATTAGTGTCACAGTGAGGTGTGGGGTATATTAGTGTCACAGTGAGGTGAGGGGTATATTAGAGTCACAGTGAGGTGAGGGGTATATTAGTGTCACAGTGAGGTGAGGGGTATATTAGAGTCACAGTGAGGTGTGGGGTATATTAGTGTCACAGTGAGGTGTGGGGTATATTAGTGTCACAGTGAGGTGTGGGGTATATTAGAGTCACAGTGAGGTGTGGGGTATATTAGTGTCACAGTGAGGTAGTGAGGTGAGGGGTATATTAGTGTCACAGTGAGGTGAGGGGTATATTAGAGTCACAGTGAGGTGAGGGGTATATTAGAGTCACAGTGAGGTGAGGGGTATATTAGTGTCACAGTGAGGTGAGGGGTATATTAGTGTCACAGTGAGGTGAGGGGTATATTAGTGTCACAGTGAGGTGAGGGGTATATTAGAGTCACAGTGAGGTGAGGGTATATTAGAGTCACAGTGAGGTGAGGGGTATATTAGAGTCACAGTGAGGTGAGGGGTATATTAGAGTCACAGTGAGGTGAGGGGTATATTAGTGTCACAGTGAGGTGAGGGGTATATTAGAGTCACAGTGAGGTGAGGGGTATATTAGTGTCACAGTGAGGTGAGGGGTATATTAGTGTCACAGTGAGGTGAGGGGTATATTAGTGTCACAGTGAGGTGAGGGGTATATTAGTGTCACAGTGAGGTGAGGGGTATATTAGAGTCACAGTGAGGTGAGGGGTATATTAGAGTCACAGTGAGGTGAGGGGTATATTAGTGTCACAGTGAGGTGAGGGGTATATTAGAGTCACAGTGAGGTGAGGGGTATATTAGTGTCACAGTGAGGTGAGGGGTATATTAGAGTCACAGTGAGGTGAGGGTGTATATTAGTGTCACAGTGAGGTGAGGGGTATATTAGAGTCACAGTGAGGTGAGGGGTATATTAGAGTCACAGTGAGGTGAGGGGTATATTAGAGTCACAGTGAGGTGAGGGGTATATTAGAGTCACAGTGAGGTGAGGGGTATATTAGAGTCACAGTGAGGTGAGGGGTATATTAGAGTCACAGTGAGGTGAGGGGTATATTAGAGTCACAGTGAGGTGAGGGGTATATTAGAGTCACAGTGAGGTGAGGGGTATATTAGAGTCACAGTGAGGTGAGGGGTATATTAGAGTCACAGTGAGGTGAGGGGTATATTACAGTCACAGTGAGGTGAGGGGTATATTAGAGTCACAGTGAGGTGAGGGGTATATTAGAGTCACAGTGAGGTGAGGGGTATATTAGTGTCACAGTGAGGTGAGGGGTATATTAGAGTCACAGTGAGGTGAGGGGTATATTACAGTCACAGTGAGGTGAGGGGTATATTAGTGTCACAGTGAGGTGAGGGGTATATTAGAGTCACAGTGAGGTGAGGGGTATATTAGTGTCACAGTGAGGTGAGGGGTATATTAGAGTCACAGTGAGGTGAGGGGTATATTAGAGTCACAGTGAGGTGAGGGGTATATTAGAGTCACAGTGAGGTGAGGGGTATATTAGAGTCACAGTGAGGTGAGGGGTATATTAGTGTCACAGTGAGGTGAGGGGTATATTAGTGTCACAGTGAGGTGAGGGGTATATTAGAGTCACAGTGAGGTGAGGGGTATATTAGAGTCACAGTGAGGTGAGGGGTATATTAGAGTCACAGTGAGGTGAGGGGTATATTAGAGTCACAGTGAGGTGAGGGGTATATTAGAGTCACAGTGAGGTGAGGGGTATATTAGAGTCACAGTGAGGTGTGGGGTATATTAGAGTCACAGTGAGGTGTGGGGTATATTAGAGTCACAGTGAGGTGAGGGGTATATTAGAGTCACAGTGAGGTGAGGGGTATATTAGAGTCACAGTGAGGTGTGGGGTATATTAGAGTCACAGTGAGGTGAGGGGTATATTAGTGTCACAGTGAGGTGAGGGGTATATTACAGTCACAGTGAGGTGAGGGGTATATTAGAGTCACAGTGAGGTGTGGGGTATATTAGAGTCACAGTGAGGTGAGGGTATATTAGAGTCACAGTGAGGTGTGGGGTATATTAGAGTCACAGTGAGGTGTGGGGTATATTAGAGTCACAGTGAGGTGAGGGGTATATTAGTGTCACAGTGAGGTGAGGGGTATATTAGTGTCACAGTGAGGTGAGGGGTATATTAGAGTCACAGTGAGGTGTGGGGTATATTAGAGTCACAGTGAGGTGAGGGGTATATTAGAGTCACAGTGAGGTGAGGGGTATATTAGTGTCACAGTGAGGTGAGGGGTATATTAGAGTCACAGTGAGGTGTGGGGTATATTAGAGTCACAGTGAGGTGAGGGGTATATTAGTGTCACAGTGAGGTGAGGGGTATATTAGTGTCACAGTGAGGTGAGGGGTATATTAGTGTCACAGTGAGGTGTGGGGTATATTAGAGTCACAGTGAGGTGAGGGGTATATTAGAGTCACAGTGAGGTGAGGGGTATATTAGTGTCACAGTGAGGTGAGGGGTATATTAGAGTCACAGTGAGGTGTGGGGTATATTACAGTCACAGTGAGGTGAGGGGTATATTAGTGTCACAGTGAGGTGAGGGGTATATTACAGTCACAGTGAGGTGAGGGGTATATTAGTGTCACAGTGAGGTGAGGGGTATATTAGAGTCACAGTGAGGTGTGGGGTATATTAGAGTCACAGTGAGGTGAGGGATATATTACAGTCACAGTGAGGTGTGGGGTATATTAGTGTCACAGTGAGGTGAGGGGTATATTAGTGTCACAGTGAGGTGTGGGGTATATTAGTGTCACAGTGAGGTGAGGGGTATATTAGAGTCACAGTGAGGTGTGGGGTATATTAGAGTCACAGTGAGGTGTGGGGTATATTAGAGTCACAGTGAGGTGAGGGGTATATTACAGTCACAGTGAGGTGAGGGGTATATTAGTGTCACAGTGAGGTGAGGGGTATATTAGTGTCACAGTGAGGTGAGGGGTATATTAGTGTCACAGTGAGGTGTGGGGTATATTAGAGTCACAGTGAGGTGAGGGGTATATTAGAGTCACAGTGAGGTGAGGGGTATATTAGTGTCACAGTGAGGTGAGGGGTATATTACAGTCACAGTGAGGTGAGGGGTATATTAGAGTCACAGTGAGGTGAGGGGTATATTAGAGTCACAGTGAGGTGTGGGTTATATTAGAGTCACAGTGAGGTGAGGGGTATATTAGAGTCACAGTGAGGTGTGGGTTATATTAGAGTCACAGTGAGGTGTGGGGTATATTACAGTCACAGTGAGGTGAGGGGTATATTAGTGTCACAGTGAGGTGAGGGGTATATTACAGTCACAGTGAGGTGAGGGGTATATTAGTGTCACAGTGAGGTGAGGGGTATATTAGAGTCACAGTGAGGTGTGGGGTATATTAGAGTCACAGTGAGGTGAGGGGTATATTAGAGTCACAGTGAGGTGTGGGGTATATTAGAGTCACAGTGAGGTGAGGGGTATATTAGAGTCACAGTGAGGTGAGGGGTATATTAGAGTCACAGTGAGGTGAGGGATATATTACAGTCACAGTGAGGTGTGGGGTATATTAGAGTCACAGTGAGGTGAGGGGTATATTAGAGTCACAGTGAGGTGTGGGGTATATTAGAGTCACAGTGAGGTGAGGGGTATATTACAGTCACAGTGAGGTGAGGGGTATATTAGAGTCACAGTGAGGTGTGGGGTATATTAGAGTCACAGTGAGGTGTGGGGTATATTAGAGTCACAGTGAGGTGAGGGGTATATTACAGTCACAGTGAGGTGAGGGGTATATTAGAGTCACAGTGAGGTGAGGGATATATTAGTGTCACAGTGAGGTGAGGGATATATTAGTGTCACAGTGAGGTGTGGGGTATATTAGAGTCACAGTGAGGTGTGGGGTATATTAGAGTCACAGTGAGGTGAGGGGTATATTAGTGTCACAGTGAGGTGAGGGGTATATTAGAGTCACAGTGAGGTGAGGGATATATTAGTGTCACAGTGAGGTGAGGGATATATTAGTGTCACAGTGAGGTGTGGGGTATATTAGTGTCACAGTGAGGTGTGGGGTATATTAGTGTCACAGTGAGGTGAGGGGTATATTAGTGTCACAGTGAGGTGTGGGGTATATTAGTGTCACAGTGAGGTGTGGGGTATATTAGTGTCACAGTGAGGTGTGGGGTATATTACAGTCACAGTGAGGTGAGGGGTATATTAGTGTCACAGTGAGGTGAGGGGTATATTAGTGTCACAGTGAGGTGAGGGGTATATTAGAGTCACAGTGAGGTGTGGGGTATATTAGAGTCACAGTGAGGTGAGGGGTATATTAGAGTCACAGTGAGGTGAGGGGTATATTACAGTCACAGTGAGGTGAGGGGTATATTAGTGTCACAGTGAGGTGAGGGGTATATTAGAGTCACAGTGAGGTGAGGGATATATTAGTGTCACAGTGAGGTGAGGGATATATTAGTGTCACAGTGAGGTGTGGGGTATATTAGTGTCACAGTGAGGTGTGGGGTATATTAGTGTCACAGTGAGGTGAGGGGTATATTAGTGTCACAGTGAGGTGTGGGGTATATTAGTGTCACAGTGAGGTGTGGGGTATATTAGTGTCACAGTGAGGTGTGGGGTATATTAGTGTCACAGTGAGGTGTGGGGTATATTAGTGTCACAGTGAGGTGAGGGGTATATTAGAGTCACAGTGAGGTGAGGGGTATATTAGAGTCACAGTGAGGTGAGGGGTATATTAGTGTCACAGTGAGGTGAGGGGTATATTAGTGTCACAGTGAGGTGAGGGAAATATTAGTGTCACAGTGAGGTGAGGGGTATATTAGAGTCACAGTGAGGTGTGGGGTATATTACAGTCACAGTGAGGTGAGGGGTATATTAGTGTCACAGTGAGGTGAGGGGTATATTACAGTCACAGTGAGGTGAGGGGTATATTAGTGTCACAGTGAGGTGAGGGGTATATTAGAGTCACAGTGAGGTGTGGGGTATATTAGAGTCACAGTGAGGTGAGGGGTATATTAGTGTCACAGTGAGGTGAGGGGTATATTACAGTCACAGTGAGGTGAGGGGTATATTAGTGTCACAGTGAGGTGAGGGGTATATTAGAGTCACAGTGAGGTGAGGGGTATATTACAGTCACAGTGAGGTGAGGGGTATATTAGTGTCACAGTGAGGTGAGGGGTATATTAGAGTCACAGTGAGGTGTGGGGTATATTACAGTCACAGTGAGGTGTGGGGTATATTAGAGTCACAGTGAGGTGAGGGATATATTACAGTCACAGTGAGGTGTGGGGTATATTAGTGTCACAGTGAGGTGAGGGGTATATTAGAGTCACAGTGAGGTGAGGGGTATATTAGAGTCACAGTGAGGTGAGGGATATATTAGTGTCACAGTGAGGTGAGGGATATATTAGTGTCACAGTGAGGTGTGGGGTATATTAGTGTCACAGTGAGGTGTGGGGTATATTAGTGTCACAGTGAGGTGAGGGGTATATTAGTGTCACAGTGAGGTGTGGGGTATATTAGTGTCACAGTGAGGTGAGGGGTATATTAGTGTCACAGTGAGGTGTGGGGTATATTAGTGTCACAGTGAGGTGAGGGGTATATTACAGTCACAGTGAGGTGAGGGGTATATTAGAGTCACAGTGAGGTGAGGGGTATATTAGTGTCACAGTGAGGTGAGGGGTATATTAGAGTCACAGTGAGGTGAGGGGTATATTAGAGTCACAGTGAGGTGAGGGGTATATTAGTGTCACAGTGAGGTGAGGGGTATATTAGAGTCACAGTGAGGTGAGGGGTATATTAGAGTCACAGTGAGGTGAGGGGTATATTAGAGTCACAGTGAGGTGAGGGGTATATTAGAGTCACAGTGAGGTGAGGGGTATATTAGAGTCACAGTGAGGTGAGGGGTATATTAGTGTCACAGTGAGGTGAGGGGTATATTAGAGTCACAGTGAGGTGAGGGGTATATTAGAGTCACAGTGAGGTGGGGTTATATTAGAGTCACAGTGAGGTGTGGGTTATATTAGAGTCACAGTGAGGTGAGGGTTATATTAGAGTCACAGTGAGGTGTGGGTATATTTGTGTCACAGTGAGGTGAGGGGTATATTAGAGTCACAGTGAGGTGTGGGGTATATTACAGTCACAGTGAGGTGTGGGGTATATTAGTGTCACAGTGAGGTGAGGGGTATATTAGAGTCACAGTGAGGTGAGGGGTATATTAGAGTCACAGTGAGGTGAGGGGTATATTAGAGTCACAGTGAGGTGAGGGGTATATTAGAGTCACAGTGAGGTGTGGGGTATATTAGAGTCACAGTGAGGTGTGGGGTATATTAGTGTCACAGTGAGGTGAGGGGTATATTACAGTCACAGTGAGGTGAGGGGTATATTAGAGTCACAGTGAGGTGTGGGTTATATTAGAGTCACAGTGAGGTGGGTATATTTGTGTCACAGTGAGGTGTGGGGTATATTAGTGTCACAGTGAGGTGAGGGGTATATTAGAGTCACAGTGAGGTGTGGGTTATATTAGAGTCACAGTGAGGTGTGGGGTATATTAGTGTCACAGTGAGGTGAGGGGTATATTAGAGTCACAGTGAGGTGTGGGGTATATTAGAGTCACAGTGAGGTGAGGGTTATATTAGAGTCACAGTGAGGTGAGGGGTATATTAGAGTCACAGTGAGGTGTGGGGTATATTACGAGTCACAGTGAGGTGTGGGGTATATTACAGTCACAGTGAGGTGTGGGGTATATTAGTGTCACAGTGAGGTGAGGGGTATATTACAGTCACAGTGAGGTGAGGGGTATATTAGAGTCACAGTGAGGTGAGGGGTATATTAGAGTCACAGTGAGGTGTGGGGTATATTACAGTCACAGTGAGGTGTGGGGTATATTAGTGTCACAGTGAGGTGAGGGGTATATTACAGTCACAGTGAGGTGAGGGGTATATTAGAGTCACAGTGAGGTGTGGGTTATATTAGAGTCACAGTGAGGTGTGGGGTATATTTGTGTCACAGTGAGGTGTGGGGTATATTAGTGTCACAGTGAGGTGAGGGGTATATTAGAGTCACAGTGAGGTGTGGGTTATATTAGAGTCACAGTGAGGTGTGGGGTATATTAGTGTCACAGTGAGGTGTGGGGTATATTAGTGTCACAGTGAGGTGAGGGGTATATTAGAGTCACAGTGAGGTGTGGGGTATATTAGTGTCACAGTGAGGTGTGGGGTATATTAGAGTCACAGTGAGGTGTGGGGTATATTAGTGTCACAGTGAGGTGTGGGGTATATTAGAGTCACAGTGAGGTGTGGGGTATATTAGAGTCACAGTGAGGTGTGGGGTATATTAGTGTCACAGTGAGGTGAGGGGTATATTAGTGTCACAGTGAGGTGAGGGGTATATTAGTGTCACAGTGAGGTGTGGGGTATATTAGAGTCACAGTGAGGTGTGGGGTATATTAGAGTCACAGTGAGGTGAGGGGTATATTACAGTCACAGTGAGGTGTGGGGTATATTAGTGTCACAGTGAGGTGAGGGGTATATTACAGTCACAGTGAGGTGAGGGGTATATTAGTGTCACAGTGAGGTGAGGGGTTTATTAGTGTCACAGTGAGGTGTGGGGTATATTAGTGTCACAGTGAGGTGAGGGGTATATTACAGTCACAGTGAGGTGTGGGTTATATTAGAGTCACAGTGAGGTGTGGGGTATATTAGTGTCACAGTGAGGTGAGGGGTATATTAGAGTCACAGTGAGGTGAGGGGTTTATTTGTGTCACAGTGAGGTGTGGGGTATATTAGTGTCACAGTGAGGTGAGGGGTATATTAGTGTCACAGTGAGGTGAGGGGTATATTAGTGTCACAGTGAAGTGTGGGGTATATTAGAGTCACAGTGAGGTGTGGGGTATATTAGAGTCACAGTGAGGTGAGGGGTATATTACAGTCACAGTGAGGTGTGGGGTATATTAGTGTCACAGTGAGGTGAGGGGTATATTACAGTCACAGTGAGGTGAGGGGTATATTAGTGTCACAGTGAGGTGAGGGGTATATTAGTGTCACAGTGAGGTGTGGGGTATATTAGAGTCACAGTGAGGTGTGGGGTATATTAGAGTCACAGTGAGGTGAGGGGTATATTACAGTCACAGTGAGGTGTGGGGTATATTAGAGTCACAGTGAGGTGTGGGTTATATTAGAGTCACAGTGAGGTGTGGGGTATATTAGTGTCACAGTGAGGTGTGGGGTATATTAGTGTCACAGTGAGGTGAGGGGTATATTAGAGTCACAGTGAGGTGAGGGGTATATTAGTGTCACAGTGAGGTGAGGGGTATATTAGTGTCACAGTGAGGTGTGGGGTATATTAGAGTCACAGTGAGGTGAGGGGTATATTAGTGTCACAGTGAGGTGAGGGGTATATTAGTGTCACAGTGAGGTGAGGGGTATATTAGTGTCACAGTGAGGTGTGGGGTATATTAGAGTCACAGTGAGGTGTGGGGTATATTAGAGTCACAGTGAGGTGAGGGGTATATTAGAGTCACAGTGAGGTGAGGGGTATATTAGTGTCACAGTGAGGTGAGGGGTATATTACAGTCACAGTGAGGTGAGGGGTATATTAGTGTCACAGTGAGGTGAGGGGTATATTAGTGTCACAGTGAGGTGTGGGGTATATTAGAGTCACAGTGAGGTGTGGGGTATATTAGAGTCACAGTGAGGTGAGGGGTATATTAGAGTCACAGTGAGGTGTGGGGTATATTAGAGTCACAGTGAGGTGTGGGGTATATTAGTGTCACAGTGAGGTGTGGGGTATATTAGTGTCACAGTGAGGTGTGGGGTATATTAGAGTCACAGTGAGGTGTGGGGTATATTAGAGTCACAGTGAGGTGTGGGGTATATTAGTGTCACAGTGAGGTGTGGGGTATATTAGAGTCACAGTGAGGTGAGGGGTATATTAGAGTCACAGTGAGGTGAGGGGTATATTAGTGTCACAGTGAGGTGAGGGGTATATTAGTGTCACAGTGAGGTGAGGGTATATTAGAGTCACAGTGAGGTGTGGGGTATATTAGTGTCACAGTGAGGTGAGGGGTATATTAGAGTCACAGTGAGGTGAGGGGTATATTAGTGTCACAGTGAGGTGAGGGGTATATTAGTGTCACAGTGAGGTGTGGGGTATATTAGAGTCACAGTGAGGTGTGGGGTATATTAGAGTCACAGTGAGGTGTGGGGTATATTAGAGTCACAGTGAGGTGTGGGGTATATTAGTGTCACAGTGAGGTGAGGGGTATATTAGTGTCACAGTGAGGTGAGGGGTATATTAGTGTCACAGTGAGGTGTGGGGTATATTAGAGTCACAGTGAGGTGTGGGGTATATTAGAGTCACAGTGAGGTGAGGGGTATATTAGAGTCACAGTGAGGTGTGGGGTATATTAGAGTCACAGTGAGGTGTGGGGTATATTAGTGTCACAGTGAGGTGAGGGGTATATTAGTGTCACAGTGAGGTGAGGGGTATATTAGTGTCACAGTGAGGTGTGGGGTATATTAGAGTCACAGTGAGGTGTGGGGTATATTAGAGTCACAGTGAGGTGAGGGGTATATTAGAGTCACAGTGAGGTGTGGGGTATATTAGTGTCACAGTGAGGTGAGGGGTATATTACAGTCACAGTGAGGTGAGGGGTATATTAGTGTCACAGTGAGGTGAGGGGTATATTAGTGTCACAGTGAGGTGTGGGGTATATTAGAGTCACAGTGAGGTGTGGGGTATATTAGAGTCACAGTGAGGTGAGGGGTATATTAGAGTCACAGTGAGGTGTGGGGTATATTAGAGTCACAGTGAGGTGAGGGGTATATTAGAGTCACAGTGAGGTGAGGGGTATATTAGTGTCACAGTGAGGTGTGGGGTATATTTGTGTCACAGTGAGGTGTGGGGTATATTAGTGTCACAGTGAGGTGAGGGGTATATTAGAGTCACAGTGAGGTGAGGGGTATATTAGTGTCACAGTGAGGTGAGGGGTATATTAGTGTCACAGTGAGGTGTGGGGTATATTAGAGTCACAGTGAGGTGTGGGGTATATTAGAGTCACAGTGAGGTGAGGGGTATATTAGAGTCACAGTGAGGTGAGGGGTATATTAGTGTCACAGTGAGGTGAGGGGTATATTAGTGTCACAGTGAGGTGAGGGGTATATTAGAGTCACAGTGAGGTGAGGGGTATATTAGTGTCACAGTGAGGTGAGGGGTATATTAGAGTCACAGTGAGGTGAGGGGTATATTAGAGTCACAGTGAGGTGAGGGGTATATTAGTGTCACAGTGAGGTGAGGGGTATATTAGTGTCACAGTGAGGTGAGGGGTATATTAGTGTCACAGTGAGGTGTGGGGTATATTAGTGTCACAGTGAGGTGAGGGGTATATTACAGTCACAGTGAGGTGAGGGGTATATTAGTGTCACAGTGAGGTGAGGGGTATATTAGTGTCACAGTGAGGTGAGGGGTATATTAGAGTCACAGTGAGGTGAGGGGTATATTAGAGTCACAGTGAGGTGAGGGGTATATTAGTGTCACAGTGAGGTGTTGGGTATATTTGTGTCACAGTGAGGTGTGGGTTATATTAGAGTCACAGTGAGGTGAGGGGTATATTAGTGTCACAGTGAGGTGAGGGGTATATTAGAGTCACAGTGAGGTGAGGGGTATATTAGTGTCACAGTGAGGTGAGGGGTATATTAGAGTCACAGTGAGGTGAGGGGTATATTAGAGTCACAGTGAGGTGAGGGGTATATTAGAGTCACAGTGAGGTGAGGGGTATATTAGTGTCACAGTGAGGTGAGGGGTATATTAGTGTCACAGTGAGGTGAGGGGTATATTAGAGTCACAGTGAGGTGAGGGGTATATTAGTGTCACAGTGAGGTGAGGGGTATATTAGAGTCACAGTGAGGTGAGGGGTATATTAGAGTCACAGTGAGGTGAGGGGTATATTAGAGTCACAGTGAGGTGAGGGGTATATTAGTGTCACAGTGAGGTGAGGGGTATATTAGTGTCACAGTGAGGTGAGGGGTATATTAGTGTCACAGTGAGGTGAGGGGTATATTAGTGTCACAGTGAGGTGAGGGGTATATTAGAGTCACAGTGAGGTGAGGGGTATATTAGTGTCACAGTGAGGTGAGGGGTATATTAGAGTCACAGTGAGGTGAGGGGTATATTAGAGTCACAGTGAGGTGAGGGGTATATTAGAGTCACAGTGAGGTGAGGGGTATATTAGAGTCACAGTGAGGTGAGGGGTATATTAGTGTCACAGTGAGGTGAGGGGTATATTAGTGTCACAGTGAGGTGAGGGGTATATTACAGTCACAGTGAGGTGAGGGGTATATTAGTGTCACAGTGAGGTGAGGGGTATATTAGTGTCACAGTGAGGTGAGGGGTATATTAGAGTCACAGTGAGGTGTGGGTATATTAGTGTCACAGTGAGGTGTGGGTATATTTGTGTCACAGTGAGGTGTGGGGTATATTAGTGTCACAGTGAGGTGAGGGGTATATTACAGTCACAGTGAGGTGAGGGGTATATTAGAGTCACAGTGAGGTGAGGGGTATATTAGAGTCACAGTGAGGTGAGGGGTATATTAGTGTCACAGTGAGGTGAGGGGTATATTAGAGTCACAGTGAGGTGAGGGGTATATTAGTGTCACAGTGAGGTGTGGGGTATATTAGAGTCACAGTGAGGTGAGGGGTATATTAGTGTCACAGTGAGGTGAGGGGTATATTAGAGTCACAGTGAGGTGAGGGGTATATTAGAGTCACAGTGAGGTGAGGGGTATATTAGTGTCACAGTGAGGTGAGGGGTATATTAGAGTCACAGTGAGGTGAGGGGTATATTAGAGTCACAGTGAGGTGAGGGGTATATTAGAGTCACAGTGAGGTGTGGGTATATTAGAGTCACAGTGAGGTGTGGGGTATATTAGTGTCACAGTGAGGTGAGGGGTATATTACAGTCACAGTGAGGTGAGGGGTATATTAGTGTCACAGTGAGGTGAGGGGTATATTAGAGTCACAGTGAGGTGAGGGGTATATTAGAGTCACAGTGAGGTGTGGGGTATATTAGAGTCACAGTGAGGTGTGGGGTATATTAGAGTCACAGTGAGGTGTGGGGTATATTAGTGTCACAGTGAGGTGTTGGGTATATTAGTGTCACAGTGAGGTGTGGGGTATATTAGTGTCACAGTGAGGTGAGGGGTATATTAGAGTCACAGTGAGGTGAGGGGTATATTAGTGTCACAGTGAGGTGTTGGGTATATTAGTGTCACAGTGAGGTGAGGGGTATATTAGAGTCACAGTGAGGTGAGGGGTATATTAGAGTCACAGTGAGGTGTGGGGTATATTAGAGTCACAGTGAGGTGTGGGGTATATTAGTGTCACAGTGAGGTGAGGGGTATATTACAGTCACAGTGAGGTGTGGGGTATATTAGAGTCACAGTGAGGTGAGGGGTATATTAGTGTCACAGTGAGGTGAGGGGTATATTAGAGTCACAGTGAGGTGAGGGGTATATTAGTGTCACAGTGAGGTGTTGGGTATATTTGTGTCACAGTGAGGTGTGGGGTATATTAGTGTCACAGTGAGGTGAGGGGTATATTAGTGTCACAGTGAGGTGAGGGGTATATTAGTGTCACAGTGAGGTGTGGGGTATATTTGTGTCACAGTGAGGTGTGGGGTATATTAGTGTCACAGTGAGGTGAGGGGTATATTAGTGTCACAGTGAGGTGAGGGGTATATTAGAGTCACAGTGAGGTGTGGGGTATATTAGAGTCACAGTGAGGTGTGGGGTATATTAGTGTCACAGTGAGGTGAGGGGTATATTAGAGTCACAGTGAGGTGTGGGGTATATTAGTGTCACAGTGAGGTGAGGGGTATATTAGTGTCACAGTGAGGTGAGGGGTATATTAGTGTCACAGTGAGGTGAGGGGTATATTAGAGTCACAGTGAGGTGTGGGGTATATTAGTGTCACAGTGAGGTGAGGGGTATATTAGAGTCACAGTGAGGTGTGGGGTATATTAGTGTCACAGTGAGGTGAGGGGTATATTACAGTCACAGTGAGGTGAGGGGTATATTAGTGTCACAGTGAGGTGTGGGGTATATTAGTGTCACAGTGAGGTGTGGGGTATATTAGTGTCACAGTGAGGTGAGGGGTATATTAGTGTCACAGTGAGGTGAGGGGTATATTAGTGTCACAGTGAGGTGTGGGGTATATTAGTGTCACAGTGAGGTGAGGGGTATATTAGTGTCACAGTGAGGTGAGGGGTATATTAGAGTCACAGTGAGGTGAGGGGTATATTAGAGTCACAGTGAGGTGAGGGGTATATTAGAGTCACAGTGAGGTGAGGGGTATATTAGTGTCACAGTGAGGTGAGGGGTATATTTGTGTCACAGTGAGGTGAGGGGTATATTAGAGTCACAGTGAGGTGAGGGGTATATTAGTGTCACAGTGAGGTGAGGGGTATATTAGAGTCACAGTGAGGTGAGGGGTATATTAGAGTCACAGTGAGGTGTGGGGTATATTAGTGTCACAGTGAGGTGTGGGGTATATTAGTGTCACAGTGAGGTGTGGGGTATATTAGAGTCACAGTGAGGTGTGGGGTATATTAGTGTCACAGTGAGGTGTGGGGTATATTAGTGTCACAGTGAGGTGAGGGGTATATTAGAGTCACAGTGAGGTGAGGGGTATATTAGAGTCACAGTGAGGTGAGGGGTATATTAGAGTCACAGTGAGGTGAGGGGTATATTAGTGTCACAGTGAGGTGAGGGGTATATTAGAGTCACAGTGAGGTGAGGGGTATATTAGTGTCACAGTGAGGTGAGGGGTATATTAGTGTCACAGTGAGGTGAGGGGTATATTAGTGTCACAGTGAGGTGAGGGGTATATTAGTGTCACAGTGAGGTGAGGGGTATATTAGTGTCACAGTGAGGTGAGGGGTATATTAGAGTCACAGTGAGGTGAGGGGTATATTAGAGTCACAGTGAGGTGAGGGGTATATTAGAGTCACAGTGAGGTGAGGGGTATATTAGTGTCACAGTGAGGTGAGGGGTATATTAGAGTCACAGTGAGGTGAGGGGTATATTAGTGTCACAGTGAGGTGAGGGGTATATTAGTGTCACAGTGAGGTGAGGGGTATATTAGAGTCACAGTGAGGTGAGGGGTATATTAGTGTCACAGTGAGGTGAGGGGTATATTAGAGTCACAGTGAGGTGAGGGGTATATTAGAGTCACAGTGAGGTGAGGGGTATATTAGTGTCACAGTGAGGTGAGGGGTATATTAGAGTCACAGTGAGGTGAGGGGTATATTAGAGTCACAGTGAGGTGAGGGGTATATTAGAGTCACAGTGAGGTGAGGGGTATATTAGTGTCACAGTGAGGTGAGGGGTATATTAGAGTCACAGTGAGGTGAGGGGTATATTAGAGTCACAGTGAGGTGAGGGGTATATTAGTGTCACAGTGAGGTGAGGGGTATATTAGAGTCACAGTGAGGTGAGGGGTATATTAGAGTCACAGTGAGGTGAGGGGTATATTAGTGTCACAGTGAGGTGAGGGGTATATTAGAGTCACAGTGAGGTGAGGGGTATATTAGAGTCACAGTGAGGTGAGGGGTATATTAGAGTCACAGTGAGGTGAGGGGTATATTAGAGTCACAGTGAGGTGAGGGGTATATTAGAGTCACAGTGAGGTGAGGGGTATATTAGAGTCACAGTGAGGTGAGGGGTATATTAGTGTCACAGTGAGGTGAGGGGTATATTAGAGTCACAGTGAGGTGAGGGGTATATTAGAGTCACAGTGAGGTGTGGGGTATATTAGAGTCACAGTGAGGTGAGGGGTATATTAGTGTCACAGTGAGGTGAGGGGTATATTAGTGTCACAGTGAGGTGAGGGGTATATTAGAGTCACAGTGAGGTGAGGGGTATATTAGAGTCACAGTGAGGTGAGGGGTATATTAGTGTCACAGTGAGGTGAGGGGTATATTAGAGTCACAGTGAGGTGTGGGGTATATTAGAGTCACAGTGAGGTGAGGGGTATATTAGAGTCACAGTGAGGTGAGGGGTATATTAGTGTCACAGTGAGGTGAGGGGTATATTAGAGTCACAGTGAGGTGAGGGGTATATTAGAGTCACAGTGAGGTGTGGGGTATATTAGTGTCACAGTGAGGTGTGGGGTATATTAGAGTCACAGTGAGGTGAGGGGTATATTAGTGTCACAGTGAGGTGAGGGGTATATTACAGTCACAGTGAGGTGAGGGGTATATTAGAGTCACAGTGAGGTGAGGGGTATATTAGAGTCACAGTGAGGTGAGGGGTATATTAGAGTCACAGTGAGGTGTGGGGTATATTAGAGTCACAGTGAGGTGAGGGGTATATTAGTGTCACAGTGAGGTGAGGGGTATATTAGTGTCACAGTGAGGTGAGGGGTATATTAGTGTCACAGTGAGGTGTGGGGTATATTAGAGTCACAGTGAGGTGAGGGGTATATTAGAGTCACAGTGAGGTGAGGGGTATATTAGTGTCACAGTGAGGTGAGGGGTATATTAGAGTCACAGTGAGGTGAGGGGTATATTAGTGTCACAGTGAGGTGAGGGGTATATTAGTGTCACAGTGAGGTGAGGGGTATATTAGTGTCACAGTGAGGTGTGGGGTATATTAGTGTCACAGTGAGGTGAGGGGTATATTAGTGTCACAGTGAGGTGAGGGGTATATTAGTGTCACAGTGAGGTGAGGGGTATATTAGAGTCACAGTGAGGTGAGGGGTATATTAGTGTCACAGTGAGGTGAGGGGTATATTAGTGTCACAGTGAGGTGAGGGGTATATTAGTGTCACAGTGAGGTGAGGGGTATATTAGTGTCACAGTGAGGTGAGGGGTATATTAGTGTCACAGTGAGGTGAGGGGTATATTACAGTCACAGTGAGGTGAGGGGTATATTAGTGTCACAGTGAGGTGAGGGGTATATTAGTGTCACAGTGAGGTGAGGGGTATATTAGTGTCACAGTGAGGTGAGGGGTATATTACAGTCACAGTGAGGTGAGGGGTATATTAGTGTCACAGTGAGGTGAGGGGTATATTAGTGTCACAGTGAGGTGAGGGGTATATTAGTGTCACAGTGAGGTGAGGGGTATATTAGAGTCACAGTGAGGTGTGGGGTATATTACAGTCACAGTGAGGTGAGGGGTATATTAGTGTCACAGTGAGGTGAGGGGTATATTAGTGTCACAGTGAGGTGAGGGGTATATTAGTGTCACAGTGAGGTGAGGGGTATATTAGAGTCACAGTGAGGTGAGGGGTATATTAGTGTCACAGTGAGGTGAGGGGTATATTAGAGTCACAGTGAGGTGTGGGGTATATTAGAGTCACAGTGAGGTGAGGGGTATATTAGTGTCACAGTGAGGTGAGGGGTATATTACAGTCACAGTGAGGTGAGGGGTATATTAGTGTCACAGTGAGGTGAGGGGTATATTAGAGTCACAGTGAGGTGTGGGGTATATTAGAGTCACAGTGAGGTGAGGGGTATATTAGTGTCACAGTGAGGTGAGGGGTATATTAGAGTCACAGTGAGGTGAGGGGTATATTAGAGTCACAGTGAGGTGAGGGGTATATTAGTGTCACAGTGAGGTGAGGGGTATATTAGAGTCACAGTGAGGTGAGGGGTATATTAGAGTCACAGTGAGGTGAGGGGTATATTAGTGTCACAGTGAGGTGAGGGGTATATTAGAGTCACAGTGAGGTGAGGGGTATATTAGTGTCACAGTGAGGTGAGGGGTATATTAGTGTCACAGTGAGGTGAGGGGTATATTAGAGTCACAGTGAGGTGTGGGGTATATTACAGTCACAGTGAGGTGAGGGGTATATTAGTGTCACAGTGAGGTGAGGGGTATATTAGTGTCACAGTGAGGTGAGGGGTATATTAGTGTCACAGTGAGGTGTGGGGTATATTAGAGTCACAGTGAGGTGAGGGGTATATTAGTGTCACAGTGAGGTGAGGGGTATATTAGTGTCACAGTGAGGTGAGGGGTATATTAGAGTCACAGTGAGGTGTGGGGTATATTAGAGTCACAGTGAGGTGTGGGGTATATTAGAGTCACAGTGAGGTGAGGGGTATATTAGAGTCACAGTGAGGTGAGGGGTATATTAGAGTCACAGTGAGGTGTGGGGTATATTAGAGTCACAGTGAGGTGAGGGGTATATTAGAGTCACAGTGAGGTGAGGGGTATATTAGAGTCACAGTGAGGTGAGGGGTATATTAGAGTCACAGTGAGGTGTGGGGTATATTAGAGTCACAGTGAGGTGAGGGGTATATTAGAGTCACAGTGAGGTGAGGGGTATATTAGAGTCACAGTGAGGTGTGGGGTATATTAGAGTCACAGTGAGGTGAGGGGTATATTAGTGTCACAGTGAGGTGAGGGGTATATTAGAGTCACAGTGAGGTGAGGGGTATATTAGAGTCACAGTGAGGTGTGGGGTATATTAGAGTCACAGTGAGGTGTGGGGTATATTAGAGTCACAGTGAGGTGAGGGGTATATTAGTGTCACAGTGAGGTGAGGGGTATATTAGTGTCACAGTGAGGTGAGGGGTATATTAGAGTCACAGTGAGGTGTGGGGTATATTAGTGTCACAGTGAGGTGAGGGGTATATTAGTGTCACAGTGAGGTGAGGGGTATATTAGAGTCACAGTGAGGTGTGGGGTATATTAGAGTCACAGTGAGGTGAGGGGTATATTAGTGTCACAGTGAGGTGAGGGGTATATTAGTGTCACAGTGAGGTGAGGGGTATATTAGAGTCACAGTGAGGTGTGGGGTATATTACAGTCACAGTGAGGTGAGGGGTATATTAGTGTCACAGTGAGGTGAGGGGTATATTAGTGTCACAGTGAGGTGAGGGGTATATTAGTGTCACAGTGAGGTGAGGGTTATATTAGTGTCACAGTGAGGTGAGGGGTATATTAGTGTCACAGTGAGGTGAGGGGTATATTAGAGTCACAGTGAGGTGTGGGGTATATTAGAGTCACAGTGAGGTGAGGGGTATATTAGTGTCACAGTGAGGTGAGGGGTATATTAGAGTCACAGTGAGGTGTGGGGTATATTAGTGTCACAGTGAGGTGAGGGGTATATTAGAGTCACAGTGAGGTGAGGGGTATATTAGAGTCACAGTGAGGTGTGGGGTATATTAGAGTCACAGTGAGGTGAGGGGTATATTAGAGTCACAGTGAGGTGTGGGGTATATTAGAGTCACAGTGAGGTGAGGGGTATATTAGAGTCACAGTGAGGTGTGGGGTATATTAGAGTCACAGTGAGGTGAGGGGTATATTAGAGTCACAGTGAGGTGAGGGGTATATTAGAGTCACAGTGAGGTGAGGGGTATATTAGAGTCACAGTGAGGTGAGGGGTATATTAGAGTCACAGTGAGGTGAGGGGTATATTAGTGTCACAGTGAGGTGAGGGGTATATTAGAGTCACAGTGAGGTGAGGGGTATATTAGAGTCACAGTGAGGTGAGGGGTATATTACAGTCACAGTGAGGTGAGGGGTATATTAGAGTCACAGTGAGGTGAGGGGTATATTAGAGTCACAGTGAGGTGAGGGGTATATTAGAGTCACAGTGAGGTGAGGGGTATATTAGTGTCACAGTGAGGTGAGGGGTATATTAGTGTCACAGTGAGGTGAGGGGTATATTAGAGTCACAGTGAGGTGAGGGGTATATTAGTGTCACAGTGAGGTGAGGGGTATATTAGTGTCACAGTGAGGTGAGGGGTATATTAGAGTCACAGTGAGGTGAGGGGTATATTAGTGTCACAGTGAGGTGTGGGGTATATTAGAGTCACAGTGAGGTGAGGGGTATATTAGAGTCACAGTGAGGTGAGGGGTATATTAGTGTCACAGTGAGGTGAGGGGTATATTAGAGTCACAGTGAGGTGTGGGGTATATTAGAGTCACAGTGAGGTGAGGGGTATATTAGAGTCACAGTGAGGTGAGGGGTATATTAGTGTCACAGTGAGGTGAGGGGTATATTAGAGTCACAGTGAGGTGAGGGGTATATTAGAGTCACAGTGAGGTGTGGGGTATATTAGTGTCACAGTGAGGTGAGGGGTATATTAGAGTCACAGTGAGGTGAGGGGTATATTAGTGTCACAGTGAGGTGAGGGGTATATTAGAGTCACAGTGAGGTGAGGGGTATATTAGAGTCACAGTGAGGTGTGGGGTATATTAGAGTCACAGTGAGGTGAGGGGTATATTAGTGTCACAGTGAGGTGAGGGGTATATTAGTGTCACAGTGAGGTGTGGGGTATATTAGAGTCACAGTGAGGTGAGGGGTATATTAGTGTCACAGTGAGGTGAGGGGTATATTAGTGTCACAGTGAGGTGAGGGGTATATTAGTGTCACAGTGAGGTGTGGGGTATATTAGAGTCACAGTGAGGTGAGGGGTATATTAGAGTCACAGTGAGGTGAGGGGTATATTAGTGTCACAGTGAGGTGAGGGGTATATTAGAGTCACAGTGAGGTGTGGGGTATATTAGAGTCACAGTGAGGTGAGGGGTATATTAGTGTCACAGTGAGGTGAGGGGTATATTAGTGTCACAGTGAGGTGAGGGGTATATTAGTGTCACAGTGAGGTGTGGGGTATATTAGAGTCACAGTGAGGTGAGGGGTATATTAGTGTCACAGTGAGGTGAGGGGTATATTAGAGTCACAGTGAGGTGTGGGGTATATTACAGTCACAGTGAGGTGAGGGGTATATTAGTGTCACAGTGAGGTGAGGGGTATATTATAGTCACAGTGAGGTGAGGGGTATATTAGTGTCACAGTGAGGTGAGGGGTATATTAGAGTCACAGTGAGGTGAGGGGTATATTAGAGTCACAGTGAGGTGTGGGGTATATTAGAGTCACAGTGAGGTGAGGGGTATATTAGTGTCACAGTGAGGTGAGGGGTATATTAGAGTCACAGTGAGGTGTGGGGTATATTAGAGTCACAGTGAGGTGAGGGGTATATTAGTGTCACAGTGAGGTGAGGGGTATATTAGAGTCACAGTGAGGTGAGGGGTATATTAGAGTCACAGTGAGGTGTGGGGTATATTAGTGTCACAGTGAGGTGAGGGGTATATTAGTGTCACAGTGAGGTGAGGGGTATATTAGTGTCACAGTGAGGTGAGGGGTATATTAGAGTCACAGTGAGGTGTGGGGTATATTAGAGTCACAGTGAGGTGAGGGGTATATTAGTGTCACAGTGAGGTGAGGGGTATATTAGAGTCACAGTGAGGTGTGGGGTATATTAGAGTCACAGTGAGGTGAGGGGTATATTAGTGTCACAGTGAGGTGAGGGGTATATTAGAGTCACAGTGAGGTGTGGGGTATATTAGAGTCACAGTGAGGTGAGGGGTATATTAGTGTCACAGTGAGGTGAGGGGTATATTAGAGTCACAGTGAGGTGAGGGGTATATTAGTGTCACAGTGAGGTGAGGGGTATATTAGTGTCACAGTGAGGTGAGGGGTATATTAGAGTCACAGTGAGGTGTGGGGTATATTAGAGTCACAGTGAGGTGAGGGGTATATTAGTGTCACAGTGAGGTGAGGGGTATATTAGTGTCACAGTGAGGTGAGGGGTATATTAGTGTCACAGTGAGGTGTGGGGTATATTAGAGTCACAGTGAGGTGAGGGGTATATTAGTGTCACAGTGAGGTGAGGGGTATATTAGTGTCACAGTGAGGTGAGGGGTATATTAGAGTCACAGTGAGGTGTGGGGTATATTAGAGTCACAGTGAGGTGTGGGGTATATTAGAGTCACAGTGAGGTGAGGGGTATATTAGAGTCACAGTGAGGTGAGGGATATATTAGAGTCACAGTGAGGTGAGGGGTATATTAGAGTCACAGTGAGGTGAGGGATATATTAGAGTCACAGTGAGGTGAGGGGTATATTAGAGTCACAGTGAGGTGAGGGGTATATTAGAGTCACAGTGAGGTGTGGGGTATATTAGAGTCACAGTGAGGTGAGGGGTATATTAGAGTCACAGTGAGGTGAGGGGTATATTAGAGTCACAGTGAGGTGTGGGGTATATTAGAGTCACAGTGAGGTGAGGGGTATATTAGTGTCACAGTGAGGTGAGGGGTATATTAGAGTCACAGTGAGGTGAGGGGTATATTAGAGTCACAGTGAGGTGTGGGGTATATTAGAGTCACAGTGAGGTGTGGGGTATATTAGAGTCACAGTGAGGTGAGGGGTATATTAGTGTCACAGTGAGGTGAGGGGTATATTAGTGTCACAGTGAGGTGAGGGATATATTAGAGTCACAGTGAGGTGAGGGGTATATTAGTGTCACAGTGAGGTGAGGGGTATATTAGTGTCACAGTGAGGTGAGGGGTATATTAGTGTCACAGTGAGGTGAGGGGTATATTAGTGTCACAGTGAGGTGAGGGGTATATTAGTGTCACAGTGAGGTGAGGGTTATATTAGTGTCACAGTGAGGTGAGGGGTATATTAGAGTCACAGTGAGGTGTGGGGTATATTAGAGTCACAGTGAGGTGAGGGATATATTAGAGTCACAGTGAGGTGAGGGGTATATTAGTGTCACAGTGAGGTGAGGGGTATATTAGAGTCACAGTGAGGTGTGGGGTATATTAGAGTCACAGTGAGGTGAGGGATATATTAGAGTCACAGTGAGGTGAGGGGTATATTAGAGTCACAGTGAGGTGAGGGGTATATTACAGTCACAGTGAGGTGAGGGGTATATTAGAGTCACAGTGAGGTGAGGGGTATATTAGAGTCACAGTGAGGTGAGGGGTATATTACAGTCACAGTGAGGTGAGGGGTATATTAGAGTCACAGTGAGGTGAGGGGTATATTAGAGTCACAGTGAGGTGAGGGGTATATTAGAGTCACAGTGAGGTGTGGGGTATATTAGAGTCACAGTGAGGTGTGGGGTATATTAGTGTCACAGTGAGGTGAGGGGTATATTAGAGTCACAGTGAGGTGTGGGGTATATTAGTGTCACAGTGAGGTGAGGGGTATATTACAGTCACAGTGAGGTGAGGGGTATATTAGAGTCACAGTGAGGTGAGGGGTATATTAGAGTCACAGTGAGGTGAGGGGTATATTACAGTCACAGTGAGGTGAGGGGTATATTAGAGTCACAGTGAGGTGAGGGGTATATTAGAGTCACAGTGAGGTGTGGGGTATATTAGAGTCACAGTGAGGTGAGGGTTATATTACAGTCACAGTGAGGTGAGGGTTATATTAGAGTCACAGTGAGGTGAGGGGTATATTACAGTCACAGTGAGGTGAGGGGTATATTAGAGTCACAGTGAGGTGAGGGGTATATTAGAGTCACAGTGAGGTGAGGGGTATATTAGAGTCACAGTGAGGTGAGGGGTATATTACAGTCACAGTGAGGTGAGGGGTATATTAGAGTCACAGTGAGGTGAGGGGTATATTAGAGTCACAGTGAGGTGTGGGGTATATTACAGTCACAGTGAGGTGTGGGGTATATTAGAGTCACAGTGAGGTGAGGGTTATATTACAGTCACAGTGAGGTGTGGGGTATATTAGAGTCACAGTGAGGTGAGGGGTATATTAGAGTCACAGTGAGGTGAGGGGTATATTACAGTCACAGTGAGGTGAGGGGTATATTAGTGTCACAGTGAGGTGAGGGGTATATTAGAGTCACAGTGAGGTGAGGGGTATATTACAGTCACAGTGAGGTGAGGGGTATATTAGTGTCACAGTGAGGTGAGGGGTATATTAGAGTCACAGTGAGGTGAGGGGTATATTAGAGTCACAGTGAGGTGTGGGATATATTAGTGTCACAGTGAGGTGAGGGATATATTAGTGTCACAGTGAGGTGTGGGGTATATTAGAGTCACAGTGAGGTGAGGGGTATATTAGAGTCACAGTGAGGTGAGGGTTATATTACAGTCACAGTGAGGTGTGGGGTATATTAGAGTCACAGTGAGGTGAGGGTTATATTACAGTCACAGTGAGGTGTGGGGTATATTAGAGTCACAGTGAGGTGAGGGGTATATTAGAGTCACAGTGAGGTGAGGGGTATATTAGAGTCACAGTGAGGTGAGGGTTATATTACAGTCACAGTGAGGTGTGGGGTATATTAGAGTCACAGTGAGGTGAGGGGTATATTACAGTCACAGTGAGGTGAGGGGTATATTAGTGTCACAGTGAGGTGAGGGGTATATTAGAGTCACAGTGAGGTGTGGGGTATATTAGAGTCACAGTGAGGTGAGGGGTATATTAGAGTCACAGTGAGGTGTGGGGTATATTAGTGTCACAGTGAGGTGAGGGTTATATTAGAGTCACAGTGAGGTGAGGGGTATATTAGAGTCACAGTGAGGTGAGGGATATATTAGTGTCACAGTGAGGTGAGGGATATATTAGTGTCACAGTGAGGTGTGGGGTATATTAGTGTCACAGTGAGGTGTGGGGTATATTAGAGTCACAGTGAGGTGAGGGTTATATTACAGTCACAGTGAGGTGTGGGGTATATTAGAGTCACAGTGAGGTGAGGGGTATATTAGAGTCACAGTGAGGTGAGGGGTATATTAGTGTCACAGTGAGGTGAGGGTTATATTAGTGTCACAGTGAGGTGAGGGGTATATTAGTGTCACAGTGAGGTGAGGGGTATATTAGAGTCACAGTGAGGTGTGGGGTATATTAGAGTCACAGTGAGGTGAGGGGTATATTAGAGTCACAGTGAGGTGAGGGATATATTAGAGTCACAGTGAGGTGTGGGGTATATTAGAGTCACAGTGAGGTGAGGGGTATATTAGTGTCACAGTGAGGTGAGGGGTATATTACAGTCACAGTGAGGTGTGGGGTATATTAGAGTCACAGTGAGGTGAGGGATATATTAGAGTCACAGTGAGGTGTGGGGTATATTAGAGTCACAGTGAGGTGAGGGATATATTAGAGTCACAGTGAGGTGAGGGGTATATTAGAGTCACAGTGAGGTGAGGGGTATATTAGAGTCACAGTGAGGTGAGGGGTATATTAGAGTCACAGTGAGGTGTGGGGTATATTAGAGTCACAGTGAGGTGTGGGGTATATTAGAGTCACAATGAGGTGTGGGGTATATTAGAGTCACAGTGAGGTGAGGGGTATATTACAGTCACAGTGAGGTGTGGGGTATATTAGAGTCACAGTGAGGTGAGGGGATATATTAGAGTCACAGTGAGGTGTGGGGTATATTAGAGTCACAGTGAGGTGAGGGGATATATTAGAGTCACAGTGAGGTGAGGGGTATATTAGAGTCACAGTGAGGTGTGGGGTATATTAGAGTCACAGTGAGGTGAGGGATATATTAGAGTCACAGTGAGGTGTGGGGTATATTAGAGTCACAGTGAGGTGAGGGGTATATTAGAGTCACAGTGAGGTGTGGGGTATATTAGAGTCACAGTGAGGTGAGGGATATATTAGAGTCACAGTGAGGTGTGGGGTATATTAGAGTCACAGTGAGGTGAGGGATATATTAGAGTCACAGTGAGGTGTGGGGTATATTAGAGTCACAGTGAGGTGAGGGATATATTAGAGTCACAGTGAGGTGTGGGGTATATTAGAGTCACAGTGAGGTGTGGGGTATATTAGAGTCACAGTGAGGTGAGGGATATATTAGAGTCACAGTGAGGTGTGGGGTATATTAGAGTCACAGTGAGGTGAGGGATATATTAGAGTCACAGTGAGGTGAGGGGTATATTAGAGTCACAGTGAGGTGAGGGATATATTAGAGTCACAGTGAGGTGAGGGGTATATTAGAGTCACAGTGAGGTGTGGGGTATATTACAGTCACAGTGAGGTGTGGGGTATATTAGAGTCACAGTGAGGTGAGGGATATATTAGAGTCACAGTGAGGTGTGGGGTATATTAGAGTCACAGTGAGGTGAGGGATATATTAGAGTCACAGTGAGGTGAGGGGTATATTAGAGTCACAGTGAGGTGTGGGGTATATTAGAGTCACAGTGAGGTGTGGGGTATATTAGAGTCACAGTGAGGTGAGGGGTATATTACAGTCACAGTGAGGTGTGGGGTATATTAGAGTCACAGTGAGGTGAGGGATATATTAGAGTCACAGTGAGGTGTGGGGTATATTAGAGTCACAGTGAGGTGAGGGATATATTAGAGTCACAGTGAGGTGAGGGGTATATTAGAGTCACAGTGAGGTGTGGGGTATATTAGAGTCACAGTGAGGTGAGGGATATATTAGAGTCACAGTGAGGTGAGGGGTATATTACAGTCACAGTGAGGTGAGGGGTATATTAGAGTCACAGTGAGGTGAGGGATATATTAGAGTCACAGTGAGGTGTGGGGTATATTAGATTCACAGTGAGGTGAGGGGTATATTAGAGTCACAGTGAGGTGAGGGGTATATTAGAGTCACAGTGAGGTGTGGGGTATATTAGAGTCACAGTGAGGTGAGGGGTATATTAGAGTCACAGTGAGGTGAGGGGTATATTACAGTCACAGTGAGGTGAGGGGTATATTAGAGTCACAGTGAGGTGAGGGGTATATTAGAGTCACAGTGAGGTGAGGGGTATATTAGAGTCACAGTGAGGTGTGGGGTATATTAGAGTCACAGTGAGGTGAGGGGTATATTACAGTCACAGTGAGGTGTGGGGTATATTAGAGTCACAGTGAGGTGAGGGTTATATTACAGTCACAGTGAGGTGAGGGTTATATTACAGTCACAGTGAGGTGTGGGGTATATTAGAGTCACAGTGAGGTGAGGGGTATATTAGAGTCACAGTGAGGTGAGGGGTATATTAGAGTCACAGTGAGGTGAGGGGTATATTAGAGTCACAGTGAGGTGAGGGGTATATTAGAGTCACAGTGAGGTGAGGGTTATATTAGAGTCACAGTGAGGTGAGGGGTATATTAGAGTCACAGTGAGGTGAGGGGTATATTAGAGTCACAGTGAGGTGAGGGGTATATTAGAGTCACAGTGAGGTGAGGGGTATATTAGAGTCACAGTGAGGTGTGGGGTATATTAGAGTCACAGTGAGGTGAGGGGTATATTAGAGTCACAGTGAGGTGAGGGGTATATTAGAGTCACAGTGAGGTGAGGGGTATATTAGAGTCACAGTGAGGTGTGGGGTATATTAGAGTCACAGTGAGGTGAGGGTTATATTAGAGTCACAGTGAGGTGAGGGGTATATTAGAGTCACAGTGAGGTGAGGGGTATATTAGAGTCACAGTGAGGTGTGGGGTATATTAGAGTCACAGTGAGGTGAGGGGTATATTAGAGTCACAGTGAGGTGAGGGGTATATTAGAGTCACAGTGAGGTGAGGGGTATATTAGAGTCACAGTGAGGTGAGGGGTATATTAGAGTCACAGTGAGGTGAGGGTTATATTACAGTCACAGTGAGGTGTGGGGTATATTAGAGTCACAGTGAGGTGAGGGGTATATTAGAGTCACAGTGAGGTGAGGGATATATTAGTGTCACAGTGAGGTGAGGGATATATTAGTGTCACAGTGAGGTGTGGGGTATATTAGTGTCACAGTGAGGTGTGGGGTATATTAGTGTCACAGTGAGGTGAGGGGTATATTAGTGTCACAGTGAGGTGTGGGGTATATTAGTGTCACAGTGAGGTGTGGGGTATATTAGTGTCACAGTGAGGTGTGGGGTATATTAGTGTCACAGTGAGGTGAGGGGTATATTAGAGTCACAGTGAGGTGAGGGGTATATTACAGTCACAGTGAGGTGAGGGGTATATTAGTGTCACAGTGAGGTGAGGGGTATATTAGAGTCACAGTGAGGTGAGGGGTATATTAGAGTCACAGTGAGGTGAGGGATATATTAGTGTCACAGTGAGGTGAGGGATATATTAGTGTCACAGTGAGGTGTGGGGTATATTAGTGTCACAGTGAGGTGTGGGGTATATTAGTGTCACAGTGAGGTGAGGGGTATATTAGTGTCACAGTGAGGTGTGGGGTATATTAGTGTCACAGTGAGGTGTGGGGTATATTAGTGTCACAGTGAGGTGTGGGGTATATTAGTGTCACAGTGAGGTGAGGGGTATAATAGAGTCACAGTGAGGTGAGGGGTATATTACAGTCACAGTGAGGTGAGGGGTATATTAGTGTCACAGTGAGGTGTGGGGTATATTAGTGTCACAGTGAGGTGAGGGGTATATTAGAGTCACAGTGAGGTGTGGGGTATATTAGTGTCACAGTGAGGTGAGGGGTATATTAGAGTCACAGTGAGGTGTGGGGTATATTAGAGTCACAGTGAGGTGTGGGGTATATTAGTGTCACAGTGAGGTGTGGGGTATATTAGTGTCACAGTGAGGTGTGGGGTATATTAGTGTCACAGTGAGGTGTGGGGTATATTAGTGTCACAGTGAGGTGAGGGGTATATTAGAGTCACAGTGAGGTGTGGGGTATATTAGAGTCACAGTGAGGTGTGGGGTATATTAGAGTCACAGTGAGGTGTGGGGTATATTAGAGTCACAGTGAGGTGAGGGGTATATTAGAGTCACAGTGAGGTGAGGGGTATATTAGTGTCACAGTGAGGTGTGGGGTATATTAGTGTCACAGTGAGGTGAGGGGTATATTAGAGTCACAGTGAGGTGAGGGGTATATTAGAGTCACAGTGAGGTGTGGGGTATATTAGTGTCACAGTGAGGTGTGGGGTATATTAGAGTCACAGTGAGGTGTGGGGTATATTAGAGTCACAGTGAGGTGAGGGGTATATTAGAGTCACAGTGAGGTGTGGGGTATATTAGAGTCACAGTGAGGTGTGGGGTATATTAGAGTCACAGTGAGGTGAGGGGTATATTAGTGTCACAGTGAGGTGAGGGGTATATTAGAGTCACAGTGAGGTGAGGGGTATATTAGTGTCACAGTGAGGTGAGGGGTATATTAGTGTCACAGTGAGGTGAGGGATATATTAGTGTCACAGTGAGGTGAGGGGTATATTAGAGTCACAGTGAGGTGTGGGGTATATTACAGTCACAGTGAGGTGAGGGGTATATTAGTGTCACAGTGAGGTGAGGGGTATATTACAGTCACAGTGAGGTGTGGGGTATATTAGTGTCACAGTGAGGTGAGGGGTATATTAGAGTCACAGTGAGGTGAGGGGTATATTACAGTCACAGTGAGGTGTGGGGTATATTAGTGTCACAGTGAGGTGAGGGGTATATTAGAGTCACAGTGAGGTGAGGGTTATATTAGAGTCACAGTGAGGTGAGGGGTATATTAGAGTCACAGTGAGGTGTGGGGTATATTAGAGTCACAGTGAGGTGAGGGGTATATTACAGTCACAGTGAGGTGTGGGGTATATTAGTGTCACAGTGAGGTGAGGGGTATATTAGAGTCACAGTGAGGTGAGGGTTATATTAGAGTCACAGTGAGGTGAGGGGTATATTAGAGTCACAGTGAGGTGTGGGGTATATTAGTGTCACAGTGAGGTGAGGGGTATATTAGAGTCACAGTGAGGTGTGGGGTATATTAGAGTCACAGTGAGGTGTGGGGTATATTAGAGTCACAGTGAGGTGAGGGGTATATTAGAGTCACAGTGAGGTGTGGGGTATATTAGAGTCACAGTGAGGTGAGGGGTATATTAGAGTCACAGTGAGGTGTGGGGTATATTAGAGTCACAGTGAGGTGTGGGGTATATTAGTGTCACAGTGAGGTGAGGGGTATATTAGTGTCACAGTGAGGTGAGGGGTATATTAGTGTCACAGTGAGGTGAGGGGTATATTAGAGTCACAGTGAGGTGTGGGGTATATTAGAGTCACAGTGAGGTGAGGGTTATATTAGAGTCACAGTGAGGTGTGGGGTATATTAGAGTCACAGTGAGGTGTGGGGTATATTAGAGTCACAGTGAGGTGAGGGGTATATTAGTGTCACAGTGAGGTGAGGGGTATATTACAGTCACAGTGAGGTGTGGGGTATATTAGAGTCACAGTGAGGTGTGGGGTATATTAGAGTCACAGTGAGGTGTGGGGTATATTAGAGTCACAGTGAGGTGTGGGGTATATTAGAGTCACAGTGAGGTGAGGGGTATATTAGTGTCACAGTGAGGTGAGGGGTATATTACAGTCAA
>NW_027212072.1:27500-51448 GCF_036971445.1 Narcine bancroftii | reverse complement strand
ATAAAGGTTGAAAACCACTGGTCTAACCAGAGTTTTACAGAGCTGCAACATTATTCCTGAATTCAATCCATTAACTAATGAAGGCCAGGCTTCTTAGACTCCCAATCAACTTGTCTGGCAACCTTGAGGAATTTATGGATGAGGACCCCAGATTTCTCCATCCCTCCACACCTTTATGAATCCTACCATTAAATGCACAATCCATCTTTAAGTTTGACCTTCCAAAGTGCATCTCTTTACATTTATCCAGATTGAACTCCATCTGCCACTTCTCCGCCCAACTCTGCATCCTGTTGTCACCTATGAGAACTTTCAACACTATCCACGACACCTCCAACCTTGGCATCATCTGCAAGCTTACTCACCCACCCCTTCACTTCTTCCATCAGGTCACTTGTAAAGATTATAAAGTGCAAGAATCTCAGTGTGATGCGCTATTGAGCAGAAGAGCAGACACAAAACAGAAAGTCTGTTCAACAGGCTTTATTCCACATAAACTTCGACAGTGCTGGCTTTGAGAGTAGCTGTGCTGGCTCTGGGACAGGCCTCGAAAGGCCGGATGTAGCTTGTGTCCCAGAGGGTGGGGCTTGGTTTATTCAGGTCAGCTGATTGACAGCTGGCCAGGTGTTAACCTTGTCCTCAAGTGCTCTTCCTGCAGGTACACAGGTTGTCCCTTGCAGTCGGCTTGTGGTTTATCACCACACTCAGTCCTACAAAATGCCACGAGTCATTGACCTCCAGGCAGAGTACGAACCATCTATCTGTGTACCACCCCACCACTCCCCCACCCCGCCCCGCCACCCTGCCTTCTGCAGGCAAGCTAATTCGAAATCCATGCTGGATTCTGGAGCAAGCAACAAACCGCCCGAGATGCTCCATAATTTCTCCCTTGCAGGATGGTATTGCATTCATTGCCTCAGGTCTACCTCAGGCTTTTACAGCATCTCTGCTTTTATCATGGTTACAATCTCAGGAAGCCAGTTGTCAATTTGCCCTCTTTGCAGGCTCAAAACAAAAAGCAAAATGATAAGGATCGCCTATCCGATTTTTTTATTTTGGTGACGTTGATTAATATTGTCGGATCACCTGGGACAGCTCAACCATTCCTCACCTCCGATGATGCAGCAAGCATTCAGTGCTGGGTGTGGCAGCCTGCATAATTTATTCCAGTCACTGGGCCACACAATCCATCTACACTCAGTTAAAACTGACAGCACACTTACGAGACAGCAGAAAGCAAAGAGAGAGAGCTCAGGATCAACTTAAACTCAGCACAGGAGGATGGAAGGAAAGCATTTAACCCTTTGGACCCCGTGTCCCTGCTTTCAACTCAAATTCACGCAGGGCCAAAATTAAAAACTTGGACTAAGTCGAGGGCCGAACTAAATATTTATTGAAAATTTTCAACAACATCTGCATGTTTTCTCTTCTTTCAACATATGTAATGTTAAACTTTTTCTTATTAAAATAAATGTTTAATAATAGTTTTGGATAAACTCTTTCCAGAAGCATCAACAAATGAGAAATAAAATATTCAATAAATAATATTTCTCTATAGAGGATTTGTCAAATGTTGCTAGTGTGCTGTCGAATAGTAAAATCTGAGGACTATTGAGAATGTGGGAGAATAACATGATTCCTGAAACAATCAAATGGGTGACTGATTGTGGGCATGAACTCTAGCAGGGTTATTTGCCATGCCCTTTTTCCATTGGTACAGATATCCTTTGATTTACACACTTTTCAAGTTTTATGCCTAATGAGCTTGTATCCAGGTGCAGGACCATTTTTAACCAGGAATATATTTATCACTGTGACATGAAACTATTGGAAGATTGTTTTATCCTGAGATTAAAGTTCATAATACTTACTCAGGCCTGTGTGCGGGAGGGCGGGGTTTGCGGGCGATCGGGTTGGACAACGACAGTGCGGGGGCATCGGCTCTCGCTGCAGGGCGGCATCTCGGCGGATCAGCGGCCCTGTCACCGTGAGTCGCGGGTCGGCCTGCGGCAGGGAGGGGGAGTGGGCAACAGTCCTGGCAAGGTCAGGCCCGAGGCCTCTGGTTCCAGGCGCTGGGAAGCAGCCTTGGCTTCCCCTGACACTGGCCAGGCGCCAAAACCAGAGTCACGGTGAGACCCTGCAACGTAAACAGAGGAGGTAGGGGCGATTAGCAGGCTGAGGCCAATGCATTCTGGGATTTGTTGTATTACTGTGCATGCGCTATACTGGCGCGGCGGCCAGCGGGCCACCTCTAATACATTTTTGAAATGATCTTGCGGGCCAAATATAATTATATCTGGCCCGCAGGCCAGAGTTTGACATGTGTGGTTTAGGTGATCGGGTAGTGTGGAGAAATGTTTGATCATGCACTTTGTGGGATGGATTAAAGGTGCAGACCATTTTATAAATGGATAATGAGTTCAGAAATCAGAGGTACGGAGGGACTGGGAGTCCTCATGCAAGACTCCCTGGAGGTCAACGTGCATGTTCAGTCAGTGCTATGGAAGGCCAATGGAAAGCCAGCATTCATTTCAAGAGGGAATGAATATAAAAGCAAGGATGTGATGTTGAGGCTTTACAAGGCTTTGGTCAGACTACACGGAGCATTTTGAGCTATTTTGGGCTCCATACCCATGGAAGGATGGGTGGTATTGGAAAAGTCCAAAGGAGATTTTACAAAGATTATCTCTGGAGTGAAATGGTTTTCATATGAGGAGCGTTTTAAGGCTTTGGGATTACACTCACTGGAGTTTAGAATGTTGATGAGGGATCTCATTGAAACCTATCGAATACTGAAAGTCCTGAATGGAGTGGATGTGGAGAGGATGTTGTCTCTCGTGGAGGAGTATGGGAAGAGAGAGCACAGCCTCAGAATGGAGAAACATCCCTTTAAAATTTCTTTACTCAGAAGGTAGAATTTGTTGCTGTAGAGAGCTGTGGAGGCCAAGTCATTGGGGCTATTTAAGGTGGAGGTCGACACATTGTTGATCAAGAAGGGAATCAAGAGTCACAGGTAGAAGGCAAAAGAATGGGGTTGAAAAGGAGAGTAAATCAGGCATGTTGGAATGGACAGGTGGACTCGATGGGCCAAATGGCCTAACCCCACTCCTATGCCATATGGTGTTTATGGCCTGTCAATCAACTGCCACTGTCCATCATCCTTCACCCTTCCCTGCTTCACCAATCCCTTCCTGGCCCCTGTCCATCCCCTCCCATCTTGTCCTCATTGTACTGGCTCTCTCCCCTCTGCCCTCTCACTCCTGACAAAGGGTTTTGGCCGGAAACGTCGACCATTCTTTTTCTCCCGCTGAATCTACTTGTCCCGTTGAGATCCCCCAGCAGGCTTTGGTTTGCTCCAGATTCCAGCGTCTGCCTTTGGGAAGTTGACTCTGGAATTTTCTGCCTTTATAGTTTATACAGGTAGTCCTCAACTTACGGGGGAGTGAGTCGAATAAATTGCAAGTCGAGAAAGGGCAGTGGAATCAGTCGGGGGACTGATACAGTGCTGTCAGGAAACATTGTACATCATAACCCAGCCTAGCCAAAATTTTAACCGTCGTAACTTCGAAAAATCATAAGTCGGACCGTTGTAAGTCAGGGACTGTCTGTACTTCTGTAGTTAGAAGAATAAGAAGGGATCTTAAGAAACATAATAAAATTATGAAGGGCATAGATAAGATTGAGGTAGATAAGTTGTTTCTGTTGGTGGGGGAGACTAGAACTGTGGGACATAGCCTCAAAATTCAGGGGAGTAGATTTCGGACGGAGATGAGGAGGAACTGCTTTTCCCAGAGGGTGGTGAATCTATGGAATTCACTGTCCATGGAAACAGTGGAAGCGACTTCAGTGAATATATTTAAGACAAGGTTGGATAGACTTACGTAGTAAGGGAGTTAAGGGATATGGGGAAAAGGCAGGTCAGTGGAGATGAGCCCATCATCCGTAATGCAGAGCCGGCTCGACGGGTTGAATGGCCGACTTCTGCTCCTATTTTTGATGAAGTCCAAAGGAGAAAAGTTAACCCTTTCTTCCAGTAAGAAACAAATAAGCCTCTAAGCTATCCCACGGTGTAACTTGAGGCAGCAAATGGCAGGCTGTGTTAAAGGTCGGGTTAATTAGTCTTGAAAGCAAGCAAGTGGTGACCTGAAATGCAAACAAACAGGTTGGCCAGGGGAGGGGGGGGGGGGGGGTTGTTAGTAGTGGGGGGTTGTTAATGGTGGGGGAGGGAACCTGCAAGTTACCTCACCTAACAAGGATGGCCAAACAGTCAGGGGATGATGGACGTGGGGAGATTTGAGTAGAACACCCGGCCCCTGCCTGTCTGCGAGGCTAAAAGTCTCTAAATTCCACAGTAGTTGCAGAGTCGGATTACCAACAGGGTTCAAATCAATTAGAGTGACAAACTGCAACAGACTGGGTGGAGTGATCACATCTCAGCTCTGTGCCTCACACTGGTTGAATTAACCAACCCAAGGCGAGGCTGTGTCTTGTCTACGGACGCTGGGCTCCACCTGGCTTGCGAAAGGAATTTGAGAGAACCATCAAAGCACAGTGCACATACACATCCTCCCTTCTCCGCCTTCTGCAGGGACCACTCCCCTCTGTGACCCTCCTCCACTCCTCCCTCCTCACCAATCCCCCCTTACCAACGACCCTTGTGACCGCAGGAGACACTCTACCTGCGCCTACACCTCCTCTCTGGGCCCCAACCAGTCCAACCAAGTAAAGCGACACTTCACTTGGGAATCTGCATCCGGAGCTCGCATTGTGGCCTCCTCTACATTGGAAAGACTGGGAGCAAACTGGGAGATTGCTTCGTTGAGAACCTTGGCTTTGTCTTCTGCAATAGTGTGGGCCTCCCAATGGCCACCCATTTTAATTCCCCACCTCATTCCTTTGCTGACGTGTCTATCCATGGTCTCATACTGAGCGCACACACAAATTGGAGGAACCTCACCTCATCTTCATCTGGACATCTTCCAAATGGATGGCATTAACATCGATCCCCCCTCCATCCTTTCCTCTAGCTCTGTTTCTCTCTCTCTCTTTCTATTTTCCCTCCACTCCTTTCCCCCAGTTCCGTATTCACAGAGCCACCCCCTATCCTGATCAATTCTCACCTTTTCTCTCCTGTCTTTCTAACCATGTCCAATGAAGATCTTTTGTCCATTGATCTGTACTCCTCCCCCTGCCCTTTTTTTCCTACTCCCCAGTTTTTTTTTTTAACTCAGGAGCCTGCCTGCTTTTTACTTATACCTTGAAGAAGGGCTCAGGCCCGAAAAGTCGGTGATAGATCTTTACCTGCTACGGACGCTGCAAGGCCTACTGACTTCCTCCAGCATTTCTGTGTTTTTAACAACAATTATAGCATCTGTGGACTTTCATGTTTCATTCTACCTTATCTAGAAGGACTGTGCAGTGCACAAAAAGAGCTGAAGAAACGTCAACATCCACAGGAAGTAAAATCCTTTCACTTCCTATAGATGCTATTATACCTGCTTCTCCAGCACTTTTGTGCACGGCACTAGGCCCCAGCATCTACAGACTCTCTTGCTTACCTGTCTGGTATGGAGGTGCCAACACTCAGGACAATAAAATAACTCCAGAGGGTTGCTAACTCAGTGTGGTGGTACACCACTGGCCTTCTGCAGGGGGAAACCCCTGCACTTGCAAAAAAGCATGGGGACAAGACAACACCTGGCCAGTTGTTAATCAGCCGACCTGAATAGTCCAAACTCCACCCGGTCGGGTGTCAATCACCCTCCGGGATATAAGTCCGAGCTGGCCCTTCGAAGTCATTCTCAGAGTTTACAGCAGTTCTCCTCACAGCCGGCTCTGTGGAAGTTTACGTCGAATACAGTCTTTTGGTTTTGTGTATTTTCTTCTGACTGACAGCGCACCACACTCAGCCTGCGACATCACGGGCACCTGACTTCACTCCATCAAGGACACCTACAAGAAAGCAGCCTCTATCCTGAAGGTCCCCCTCCACCCAGGCCATGTTCCTTTTCATTCTGCTACCATCGGGGAAAAAGGTACAGGAGCCTGAAGATGAGCACTCACTCTGCTATCATCGGGGAAAAAGATACAGGAGCCTGAAGATGAGCACTCAGTGGCACAAGGACAGCTTCTTCCCCACTGCCATCAGATTCCTGAATGGACAATGAACCAAAGAGAGTGTTTTACTTCGACTTTTCGTGCGCTATATTAATCTATTTTTGTAAGGTGGTTTATATGAATGTTTGCACCATGATACTGCCGCAAAACAACAAATTTTGCGACTTGTTCCGATAATAAATTTTGATTCTGATATGGGCTGAGATAGGGTCATAGAATTTCACAACACAGGCTCTTCTATCCAACTTATCCATGCTGACCAACCATTACCTGAGCCTGTCCCATCTACCTGCATTTGGCCCACATCCTTCTGAACGTCGAAAGGAATTAAGGGATATGTGTAAGGGAATTAAGGGATATAGGGAAAAGGAAGGTAGGTGAAGATGAGCCCATCATCAGATCAGCCATGATCTCATTGAATGGCAGAGCAGGATCGGGCCGAACGGCCAACTCCTGCCCCTATTTCTTATGTCCTTATGAACCTTTCCTATCTGTGTGCCTGCCTAACTGTCTTTCAAACATAATTGTACCTGCCTCTGCACCTTCCTCTGGCGAGTTGTTCCAGATGAAGACCACCCTGTGAGTTAAATGGTTGCTCCTTGAGTCTCTCAAATCTCTCCCCTCTCACATTAAACCAATGCCCTCTAGTATCAACTCCCCTACCCTGGGAAAATGACTGTCATCATTAACCTCATCCATGCTCTTGGTGATTTTAGAACCCTCTAAAATTCACTCCTCACCCTTCTGTGCTCCTGGGATAAATGGTTCTAACCTATCCAGCCTCTCCTTGTAACTCAGGCATTCCAGTCCCAGTCACATACTCCTGAATATTTTCTTTTCCATCACAGTAACAGGCCCTTCCGACGCTCAAGTCTGTGCCACCCATTAATGCTCAATTCACCTACAACCCCTGCAATTTTTTTTTCTGGAGAGTGGGATGAAACCAGAGTATCTGGAGGAAACCCATGCGGATGTGAGGAGAATGTACAATCTCCTAACAGACAGCGCCAAATCTGAACCCCAGCCATGGGTGCTGTCATGCTGTCCTACATTCTTTTTAGTTGAATGACATCCTTATTATCGCTGGGCCCCCAAGACTTTCAAGTGTGGTCTGAGCAAACTCCTTTCTGTTAAAGGCTCATTGATATATGTTAATTGTGTTTAAGAGGTTTTTGGATAGACATGGATATGGAGGGCTGTGGATTAAGCACAGGCAGAGGAGATTTACCTTAATCTGGCACCATGATCGGCACAGGTATTGTGGGCCATAGGACCTTTATCTGTCCTCTCCTATTCAATGTTCTATGGGTGTTTCTGGGTGGTAGGATTGATCGCGTGAAGCCTACACTCTGCTCCATGCCCTCTCCACCTCTCTGATGAACAGGGTCAGCTCAGCATACTCTGATAGGCTCCATCCCATCTCTTTGGCAATCCAGCTCAGGTCCAAAACCAAATGCAGCCTATCTTCCAAACAGTCCAGCAAAAAGAAAGCATCTTTGATACATAGGCTTATGGCATATGCACAGGAAAGGTTTAGAGGGGCATGGAACAAACACAGGCAAATAGGACAAGCTCAGGTAGACAACTTGGACAAGTTGGGTTGAAAATTCTGGTCCTGCGCTGTATGATTCTGACCTCAATAGCACAGCACAGCACTCCCCTGGAGTGTGAGCGAAGATTAACATCTGATTAACAGAAGATTAATATCTCCCTGATGGGACCTGGTCTACACCCTTGAGGTGTTAGTTGGTATGAGACTGCAAGTTTTAATGAAGTAACCAAAATAATGGAGTAGAGAACATTTCATGGTATGTTATGAAAATTCAACAAGGATGAAGTTGATTTTGAAGAATTTAAATTAAATCCTAATTTAATTTTTTCTTAAATTTAAGTTTAGACATACCACACTGTAACATGCCATTTTGGCCCAAGAGCCCACGTTGCCCAATTTACACCCAATTAACGTAGACCCCTGGTAAGTTTCAAAAGGTAGGAGGAAATCTATACAGTCATGGCAAGAACGTACAAACTCTTTACAGACAGCCTGGGATTCGAACCCAAGTCCTGATCGCTGCTGCTATAAAGATATAGTGCTAACTGCTACGCCAACTGTGTGGCCCTAACCACTATGCAAACTGTGCCAAAGAAGAAGAACAACTCTTTATTTGGCAAAGACAATGAAAGACTATTAACCACTGCTTAAGGGATAAGACTTAGTACAACGAATCCTGAGAAACATCTTGGGAAACAAACATATATGGAAAAGTTCTGGAAAACTGGAAATCTGTCTGTATAACCCTAACCCTAACCCTAATGTTACCTATGAGCAGCAATGTGGCCTCTTTTGGGGATGAAACTAGCTGCTCGTGTCAATGTTTCCTGCTGCAACCGAATTCTCATGCATGGCAAAGTGAATGTTAAAATGTTTGCTGCTGGAGCTGTGTTTTGTTTATCAAGCTACTTCAGGTCCACTTCAACGGGTAGAGTGTTACTGTTCTTGATTTGGACTTTCAGCTGAAAACCCCAAGCAGTGTCATAAAACATGGAAGCAGTCCCTTCAGCCCAATAACTGTGCTGACCATTATGGCATCCTGGGACAGTCCCATCTGCCTGCATTCGGCCCTTTCTACCCATTTATCCGTCCCAGTGTCCATTGAAATTCAAAATTGTTGCCCAGTTCTACAGCTCCCTCTGGCAGCTCGTTCCAGACATGGACAACCCCCTGGGTGAAAAAATCTGTCCCTCAGCTCTCTCTTATATCTATTTCCACACCCCCCCAATCTTTGCCTTCTCAGTCTTGAATTGTCTACCCTGGGAGCCAGAGGGGAGTGGTTTACTCTATTGTAATCAGAAAACTTGGGTTCTTTTGTATTAATTATATTTTATTAAGAACTCAAAATCTCATGGGGCATGCATTGTGCAACTTGAGGTTAGTGGAACATTCATCTCTGACTCCCTCTAGTGGTCAGGAGGATCACCAACTCCCAATCACCACATCCCCTTTCCTAAAGATGTTTCATCTGGCAACATTACTTGGTAATACAGTATTCATTTCAATTTAAAATTCAACACAACATCACCAACACAAACTTTTCAGTGCAGTTCTTTTTCTTTTAGAGATTCAGCCTGTCAGGAGTTTTGACAACTCACGTGGATCTTCTTAACACAGGTGCTTGTGTCGACTCTGCTGGTCCACAACTGTCTAGAACGAGTGGTGTTTCCTCTGTTTCTATGCAGACTGGATCTTCTGCATTTGTCTGTTCCTGCAGTGTCAATTGCAGATTCTTTCAATTCCTCATCAGTATTTGACCCTCTTCTATTCTGACAGTGTAGCATCTTGGATTTACTTACTCCAGAACAGTGGCCTTCTTGTCCCAGATGTTGGAATCTCTGAGTCTCGCTGTGCCAGTGACTGACTTGTCATAGTTTGCTTTTTGTCTCCTTTGCAGATACTTTTGTTTCCATTTGACACCTCGGTTCTTGTTTGGGTCTGTAGAGAAGGAAAATGTGGGACATAGTCTACGTCCCATCAGGAGATCAGCAGGTAACATGCCATGTTCAAGCGGTGAATGTTGGTAACTCAATAGAGCTCGATACGGATCTGAGCCACTGTCTAGAGCTTTCTTGAGCAACTGTTTAACTATGTGAACTCCTTTCTCTGCTCCACTATTTGACTGTGGATGCAGAGGACTTGAAGACACATGTCAAAAATCATACCCTTCTGCAAAGTTATGGAATTCTCTACAGCTGCAGCATGTTCTATTCCCACTGTAGATGAGGAAGTCCATGAATGGCAAAGATTGATTTCATGTATTTGATCAGGCAGAAATCAGAATTGTTGGGAAGAAATGCAATTTCAGGATTGTTCGATGGGTAATCAATAACCAAAAAGTAATACTTTCTATCCAGGAGGAACAGATCAGTCCCAGCTTTCTGCCATGGCTCCTCTGGTAAATTAGTTATGATAATGTGTCCCTTTGGCTGCTTCGTGTGATATTTCAAACAGGTCTTACAGCTTGAAACCATTCTGTCAATGTCAGGATTTATCCCTGGCCAATAAACAGCAGTCTGGCCCTCCTCTTGGATTTTTGCATTCCGAGGTGTTCCTCGTGCACCCTTTTCAGCATCTCTTGTCACAGTGATTGAGGAAAGATAATTCTGCCCTGGCTGAGTAGAAGCTCATTGACAACACTCAGTTCAGCTCTGATGTTGTAGTGTGGCTGACATTCACGTCTAGGCCATCCTTCATTCAGATTCTTGATGACCTTCTGTAGAACTGTGTCCTTTTCTGTTTCAGCTGTGATCTGCTTAGATTTCATGTCAGATACGGGAAGAGATTCAGTGATCAGATTCATGTGGAGATTCACATCTGTCTCTGTGGAACTCTCATTGTGTGCTTCACTCTGTGTCCTGGACAATTCATCAGCTAACACAATAAGTTTCCCTGGTGTGTTCACCAATTCAAAATCATAACATTGTAGCTTCATCATCAGTCTTTGGATTCACAATGACATTTCACTGAGATTTTTCTTGATTATTGCTATTAATGGCTTGTGGCCTGTCTCTGCCACAAATGTTGGTCGACCATACATATAACTGTGGTATATCCTGAGTCCATAGACCAGATCTAGACACTCTTCTGCATTCTGTGTATATTGACATTCAGATGTGGTTATCATCCTTGATGCCGATGCTACTGACTTCCAAACTTCTCCCACAGCCGGAAGTAGTACGGCACCTATTCCATCTTTTGAAGCGCATGTAGAAATTTTCATCCTTCTGGATGGGTCAAAGAATGTCAAAAGTACTGTAGTTAGAATTGTCTCCAGTCGTCCCCATTCTTCCTCGTGTTTGTCTGTCCACTCGAATTCACATTTGTCAAGTAACAACTTCCTTAGGTACATTGTTTTGGAAGACAGGTTCAGTATAAATTTACCAATGAAATTGATCATTCCCAGCACTCTCAAAATGCCTTTTATGCCAGTGGGTCTGGGCATCTCTAAAATTGCTTTCACCCTGCTCTTGTCTGGCTCCACATCTGACAGTTTATCTCCCAAACTGACATCTTTCTCTGTTAAATTCTGGATGTGTTGTAGACCTTTGATTAACCTCTTGTGTTTCTCCCCATAGGATCATGTCCTCCCTGTACACACGTACCCCATTTATGCCTTTTATGACGTGCTCCATTGTCCTTCGGAACACTTCAGGAGTTGAAATTCCAAAAGGCCTCCTTAAAGAGTGTGGTGGTCCACTACCAGCCGACTGCAGGGGGAAACCTCTGTACCTTCAGGAGTGCACCTTCAGGACAACACCTGGCCGCCTGGCAATCAGTCGACCTGAATGGATCAAGCCCCGCCCAGTCAGGTGTCAATCACCATCCGGGATATAACCCTGCGATGGCCTCCCAAAGTCTCACTCAGAGTTACTGCAGCTATAACCACCCTGGCTCTGTGGAAGTCTTTGTCTTACAGTCTTTACCTTGTGTGTATCTGATTCTGGCTAACAGCGCACCACAACTTAATCCACAAATTTTTCCCATGGCTGCCATGGAAAAACTCCTGAGTGCAGAGAGCCTTGAAGTCGACCCATGCCACCTGGAAGCCCAGACACGCTTTGAGATCTGGTGGCATATGGTCAAAGCAATCATCGAGGCGCATGCAGGTGGCATCCTGGACTCAGATCGGAAGAGGCTGGTCCTACTCCGGTCAAAGTTGGGTCCCTGTGCCTTCCAGGCAACCAAAGGCTGCTCTGAGAACAAGGATGCAATGGACACTCTCGAAAATTTGTACAAGCCCCCCATGAATGTGGTCTGTGCAAGGTACCTCCTCAATACCTGAACCCAGCAACCCGGGGAGATGGCTGAGTCTTATCTGGGGCACCTGCGAGAGTTGGCCCGACCGTGTCTGGCTGAACACAGGGTAGGTGCTGAGGCTGATCTGGAATGCCTTCGTCTGAGGGCTACGTTCGAGGGCCATCTGGCAGAAGCTGCTGGAAGATAATATCTATGCCCTGACCAAGACAGTGGAAGTGGTCTGAACCCTGGAAGCTGCAGCCCTGCACATCGAAGCCTTCGAACCCAGGTTCCCCCTGGCTACCTCATGGCCCCCTCACACTGCAGCTGCAGCCTCAGACTGAGCTGGGGAGGAGAACATCGCTGTAGCGGGCGCCCGGCACCCCTGTAAGTACTGTGGGTCCTGATGTGGGTCAGACTGACGATTGCGCCGAAACTGCCCGGCTAGGAACCAGTACTGTTCCCGATGCGGCAGGAAAGGCCACTTTGCTAAAGTGTGCCTCTCAAAACCAGCTAGCGGCTCAGCAGCCCTCTATGCCTCCCTACCTCCCCCGCGGACCCCTCCACGTGTGAATGCTGGGTGTTGCCGTTGTCCCCGTTACGACTTCCGACTTCCCTGACCCCGATTGGGCAGCATCCGGCCCCGCCACCGACGATCACCATGAGCACCTGGACCAGCCCCAGCCCTCGACAGCGCTGCTCACTGAGAACCACAGTGACGTCACTTCTGGGTCACGGTGTGATGTCACTTCTGGCTGACGTAATGATGTCACTTCTGCCGCCACGATGATGTCACTCCCCCTGGCACAACGAACATGGCTGGGGAAGGAGGCCAGCCACGTGGCGGGTCCCCATGTGCCGCCCCATCTTGGGCCGACATGGAGGGCCTCCGATGACAACTGGGACAACGTGGTCAACACAGGTGATGACCAGGCGGCCCAACCGATAGTCCCCATGCCTCTGGATGCCATAAATCACAGCACACAGCCAGAGAGCGACGACTCCGACTCCAAGATGGTCTTGGCTGCCACCACTCTGACCAGGGACATCCCTCATGACCTCGGGCACTCTTTCATGGACGTGCAAGTCAACGGGCAGGTAACAAAGTGCCTGTTCGACAGTGGCAGCACCAAGAGCTGCATTCACCCGAGCATGGCTCACTCTCTGAGATTAAAAGTCCACCCTACCACCATCTCGATCGCTCTTGCCACCAAGGATAAAACTGTTGGTACTCCAGTGCATTGCTCGGCCAATATGACTGTGGGAGGGGAGACATACACTGGGTTCAGGCTCCTGGTCATGGTCAAATTCCTGGGCCTGGATTTCCAGTGCCACCTGCAGTGTGTCACCCTTGCCTTTGGGGGGTCCCAACCTCCAACCTACCAGCCCCAGCCAACCCGCAGCCTATCCAAACTACGCATCACCCCACCGGTGCTCTTCCCACATCTTACACAAGGCTGCAAGCCAATCGCCGCCAGAGTAAATGCTATTACGTTGCAGACAGAAACTTCATCAAAGCAGAGGTGCGGCGACTCCTGGCGGAAGGTGTCTTGGAGCACAGTAACAGCCCTTGGAGTGCCCAAGTCCTAGTGGTCAAAGGGGGAAGTAAGCTGAGAATAGTTGTAGATTATAGCCAGACGATTAACCGGTACATCCAACTGGACGTCTACCCCCTGCTGGATCGCTGACATGGTCAACGAGATAGCCCACTACCAGGTTTTTTCCACGGCTTGAAGTCGGCATGTCGCCAAATTCCCATCCACCTGAAGGACCGGCCCTACACCGCTTCGAGGTGGACGGGCGCTTGTACCAGTTCCGCCGAGTTCCCTTTGGGGTCACGAACGGGGTCTCCGTCTTCCAGCGGAAGATGGATCGCATGGTAGACTGGCACAAGGTAAAGGCGACGTTCCCATATCTGGATAATGTCACTATCTGTGGCCGTGACCAGCAAGACCACGATGCCAGCCTGTAAAAATTCCTCCAGACGGCCAGGGAGCTGAACCTCATTTACAACAACTTTAAGTGTGTGTTTAGCACCACCTGCCTTGCCATCCTGGGGTACATCGTAGCCCATGGGTTCATCAGCCCAGATCCAGAAAGGATGCACCCATTAATGGAGCTACATCTTCCCCCCACACTAAAGGCCTATTCTCCTATTACTCTCACCGGGTCCCTCACTTCTCGGACAAGGTCCGCCCACTGGCCCAAGCCACAACTTTTCCCCTCCCACCCGAGGCATAGGCAGCCTTCATCCGCATGAGGCAGGACATGGCAGATGCCACGATGCAGGCCATGGATGAGGACTTCCCGTTCCAGATGGAGAGCGAAACCTCCGAGGTAGCCCTTGCTGCTACCCTCAACCAAGGGGGGTGGGGGGGGTACACCCCATCACCTCTACGGCTCTGAGCTAGGGCATTCTGCCATTGAAATGGAGGCCCAGGCGATTGTGGAAACGATCTGCCACTGGCGCCACTACCTGGTCGGCAGGAGATTCACCTTCCTCACTGACCAGTGTTCATGTTTAACACTACCCATAAGAGCAAGATCAAGAACGACGAGATCTTGCGCTGGAGAGTCGAGCTGGCAACCTACAGCTACAACATCCAGTATTGCCTGGGGAAGTTTTACGACTCCCCTGATGCCCTCTCTCTGTCCTGCGTGTCTATGCAAGCTGACAGGCTGCAGGCACTGCATGAGTCCCTCTACCATTGGGGTGTCACCAGGTTGTACCACTTCATTAAGTCCCGGAACCTGCTGTATACCATCAGGGAAGTCAGGTACATGACTGAGGTCTGCTGGGTCTGCGCGGAGTGTAAACCCCGTTTCTACCGCCCGCCCCAGGCCCATGTCGTAAAGGCCACTGGGCCCTTCGAGCGTCTCGGCATGGATTTAAAAGGGCCCCTGCCTTCCACAAACCAAAACTTTTACTTCCTCACGATAGTGGACGAGTACTCACGCTTCCCTTTCGCTATCCCCTGCCCGGACACCTCCATGGCCACTGTCATCAGGGGCCTGGAGCAGATCTTCACCATGTTTGGCTACCCCGCTTTCATCCACAGCGACCGTGGGTCTAGTTTCATGAGTGACGAGCTGCGCCAGTACCTGATGGCAAGGGGCCTCGCGACTAACCGCACGACGAATTATAATCCGAGAAGCAACGGGCAAGTAGAACATGAAAATGGGGTGGTCTGGAAGGCAATCCTCCTGGCTCTCAAGTTGATAGGGTGGGCCGTTGAGTACTGGCAGGATGCCCTACCCGAGGTACTCCATGCCATTTGGTCGCTGCTGTGCACGGCTACCAACGAGACCCCTCACGAACGTCTGTTCTCATTCCCCAAGAAGTCGGCGACTGGAATGTCCCTCCCAGCATGGGTCACATCCCCGGGACCGGTGCTCCTGTGTAAACACGTACGGGCACACAAGTCTTCCTCCTACACGCAAACCACAAATACGCCTACGTTAGGTTTGGCAGTGGCAGGGAAGACACCATCTTAACCAAGGACCTGGCACCAGCAGGACCACCCACCACTCCATGGCATCCTTCAGCCCAGGAAGATGCCGACCGGGCATACATCTCCATCCCCAGGCAGCTATGGGGCGCGCAGGACCTCCTTGACCACCAGGGGCCTGCTTCAGCCCTGGGGGATGAACCTGCCCCTCCACTCATCCAATACGACTCTCACACATTGACCCTAGCCCCCTTGCCACCCCTCCGTGCAGCACCACACCAGTCACACAGAACCCTGCCACCAGAGCCCCCACTTCCCCTCCGACCAATGACCAGGAGCCAGTCTTACGACGGTCACAGAGACCCCAGCAGCCGCCGGATCATCTCAGTCTGTAAATATTGTAGTTTGTATAGTGGGTATGATTCCTTGTCACAGCCCCTCCGCCCCCCGCGGGACAATTTTAAAGAAGGGGGTGAATGTGGTGGTACTCCACCGGCCTGCTACAGGGGGCAACCTTTGTACCTGCAGGAGAGTAAGGAGGACAGGACAACACCTGGCCAGCTGTCAATCAGTCAATCTGAATGGATCAAGCCCCACCTGGTCGGGTGTCAATCACCCTCCGAAGTCTTTCTCAGAGTTACAGCAGCCTGGCTTTGTGGAAGTCTTTGTGGATGAAAGCCTGTTGTACAGTCTTTACCTTGTTTGTGTCTGATTCTGGCTAACAGCGCACCACAAACAGGGAGATCAGCCAATCGGTGAATTGAATGTGCGGTGTTGTGGTATCTTTGTGCAGTTTTATTTGCCAGAAGCCCTGGGATGCATCCAATTTGGTGAAAAATTTGCACTGGCCATCTCACTTATAATTTCATCCCTGGTTGTAATCTGATAATGATCCCTCTTTATATTGGCATTCAAGTCTTTTGGGTCTTTTAGACACACACCATTGATTCCTCAACTATGACCCCCTAGTACTGTCATTTGGTCGAGATCCTGCTTTAGCTTTTCTTTTAGTGGCACTGGAAACTGCCTCGAGGCATGCACTACTGGCTGTGCATCCTCCATTAACTGTATATTATAGGTGAATGGTAGAACTCCAAACCCCTTGAAGGTGTCTAGAAATTGATCCAGTATTTCCTCTATGCTGTTCTGTGCTTTGGCACTGTTAATGCGGTACACCCACTTGACTAGGTCTAAGCTTTCACGTGATTCATGTCCATCTGGGACTGCGACAAACATGAGATGGTGCTCTTTACCTTTAACTTTCAACTTGAGTCTACGTGTGCCTTTTGTGTTAATGCGCTGCATATTGTAGGCCTTGAGCTGAACAGAATTTGGATGGATGTATGGCTTTAACTTCATTGCCCTGATGTCGTGCTCACAGATCAAATTGGCTTTTGCACCTGTGTCCCTCTTGAAAGGAATATCTGCTCCATTTGCACACAATGGCACCATCCACCTGTCCTGCTCAACTCTGTTCACGCTTGGCTGTACAGTGTCTGTAGGTTTGAAACCTCCCTGCACCACTATGCCCACGAAGAATGCATCACTGAGGGCAGTTTCTTCTATAGTGTGTACACGTTCACTTTTGTTTTGTTTCCCTTTGGAAAAGCATTGCTTTGCATTGTGATGTTGTCCTTTGCACTTGTTACAGACTTTTCCATAAGCTGAGCACTGTTTTGGAGCATGTTGAGTATCCTATTGTTTACAATTGAATGTCTCTCCATCTTTTTGTTGTTTCCTATGTCTCGTTCTCTCTTTATGTATGTGTCCATTTACTATGGCTATGGTCTGCCTTCACTTTCAATGGCCCTTGCAGACTCACCGAACCTTTTCCTGTGCTGCAGAGCAAATTTACCTGCATGGCATATCATCAGAGCTCCAGCTAAGGTAAGCTCTGTCTCTTGTAGCAACCTCTCTCTCTCTCTCACTTATTAATAATTCCATGCACAATTTCATCACAGATTATTGAATCTTGCAGTGATCCCAAAATTGCATGTTGTTGCTTTCATTTTCAAGTCCATGACAAGTGAACCTTGCACCTCTCAAACTTTTCATTTTCCTTTGGTAAACAGTGTTCATAAAATGTCTTGAAAACCCTAGTCGAACTTGCCCTGATCATCTGCCTCATGTTGAAAACCTCTTGTGCTTAACATCCTGCCATGGTAAGTAGCAGTGTAATCTTCCAGGCATCCGGTTTGCTATCAAGTCCAATGACTTGCAGATACACCCCGAATTGTTGCCACTCATGGTCAACATTCCCAATCCAATTTACAGCATCAGGTGGCTTCACACTTTCCACGTCTCCTGCTGATACTGACTCCTGGTACCTTATGATATTTCTTTTATTGTAATAAAGAAACTTGGGTTATTTTGTATTAATTATATTTTATTAACAACTCATAACCTCATGAGACATCCATTTTGCATCTAACCCAAGGTGGAACATTCATCTCTGACTCCTTCTAATGGTCAGGAGGACCACCAGCTCCCAATTGCCACAGTGGGGGAGAGTGTTCCTGCACTTGCTTCAACTTACACACTTGAGAAGTCAGTGGGGGAAGAATCTCATCACCAAAATTATCCACAAGTGCTGCCACTGCACCAGCCATTCCCAGCCTTTTGTTTTCTGCTATGCACCCCCCCCCCACCACCCCAGGACTCTGCTCAAAGCTTATGGGCCCCCTTCACTGAGAAGCAGTCAAGTTTTGGTTTCTTCTTCACTTCTCTCCTACTGACAACATAAAATATATAAAAAGATATTTATGTTATGTGAGGTGAAAAGAAAACAAGCTTTTATTGGGGCCTCCAGGATGTTATGGGGGGGGGGGTGCATAATAGGACCCGCATTGAGAATGGCTGCTCTACGCGAACTCTTTCTAAAACCACTCAGCTACCTCCAGTCCACTGCAGATTTCTGTGTCCAATGCCAGCTTTTTCAAGAAATTTGAGTCTGAAGAATAATATCCTGTAACAGAGCAAATAATTTCAAAGTATTTATATACAATTATTTTGAATTCTATCTGTACGCATGCTGTGCATATCTGTGATTATTATGTGAATCATGTGTGCACCAGCGATCCGAGAAATACTGTTTTGTCAGTCAGATGCTAATAAATGTGAACTTGAACTTGGATAATAGTCACACTGTAATGAGGTGACACCAGCTCCAAACGTGAAACCAAAGGAGCACCCCTGAGCTTTCGCTCCGTCAAAGCACCTCTGGGATAGGATTATATTGGTAAAGGATTACTTAACCTAGAATGTGAGTGAGGAAAAGAATAAGGTTGAGAACCACTGCCTTGAGACATAGGAGCAGAATAAGGCCATTTGGCCCATCAAGATTCTGCCATTACATCATGGCTGATTTACTTTCTCTTTCAACCCCATCCTCCTCCCTTCTCTTTATTGCCCTTGATCCCACTCCGAATCAAGAACCTGTCTGAAATCTATCCAATGACTTGGTCTCTACAGCTGTCCGCAGCCACGAATTGCGCAGATTCACCTGGACAAAGAAATGAACAACCACTGATGTCATCATGTGCTCCCTGTTTTTCCTCTCCCCCCTCCTTTCGCGAATTTCGTGGGCGATCAGGATCGGGGATCGAATCCTGTGCTGACTGTAAGAAGTTGGCACGTTTTGCCCCCTGTCTGCATGGGTTATGCTCCCTCCCGGGGACGCCGGTTTCCTTCCAACGCTCAAAACATACCGGAGGTGTAGGTTAATCAGGTGTAAACTGGGTGGCACGGGCTCATGGGGCAAAATGGTCCGCTACCACACTGTATGTCTAAAGGAAAAAAAATGTGTTGATGACATGTCAGTGCAGATTTGGCACTGACCACAATCTATCAGTGATACCTTCGTCAGAAAGAAGAAAGACCATCTGCAGGGAGAGATGCAAAGTGCAGAGGATGATGGGATCATCTGGAAAAAGTCTCTACCAGCCTCGGGGTCTGTGTGGCCAATTAAACATGTGGGCATCTGCTTCATGGTTATTTTCCATTGAAGCACTGTTGTGAATTTAATAACTTTCACAAAAAGAAAAAAGACACCTAAATATTTAGGCATTGAGTATATGTATAACTGATATTAGTGAACCAGATGCTTCATTCCAAAGCAAGGAAATAAATATGCTGGTTGTAAAAGCGTGTTTTGTTAAAGTGATCATATATTATTCATCAATATTCTCTATCCTTAGTAGAGTGGCTTTGATGTCCATTGTTCAATGAAGGTCAATCGATTGCAAATTCATTCAGAAACACCGCAATATCATGCAAATATTTTCCATTGCAGATCACAGGAGCTCAATACGGTGTTATTGTGTGAGTGGCAATGAGAAGGAGGGGTTTGAGAGGCGGTGCTGTGTGTGGGTCTGGCAGAGTGGTAGGAGTTTACAATATTCATTGGCAGGAAGTCTCTCACTCGATCCTGATTCTGAGGAGGGTGACGGTGCACGGTGGAAGGGTGGTGGGGGGGTGGGGTCGCCTTGTGGATCCTCTCCCACAATTAGTACATTCAGAAAGCAACAGACAGGTACGTAGAAAGGAAAGGTTCTCAAGTTCAAGGTCAAGCTTATTTGTCATCCGATTGTACCAGTGCAACTCGATGAAACAGCGTGCAAAAACTTGCAGACAGAAATTACACACACCCAGGCAAACAATCCATATGCACAGTACAGATTTACAAATATTAAAATAAATACATATTATTGTTATATAAATAGTAGAGTCACGGACGGTTTGTATGAGCATTTTATTAGTCGTTTAGCAGTCTCACTGACTGTGGCAAAATTGCATGCACCGTTAGAAGTCAATGGGTTGAACGCGGTGGAAGCGTTCTCAGGTGCATCTATTTCAATGCAAGGAGTATCAAAGGAAAGGCAGATGAGCTTAAAGGTTAGAATGGCACGTGGAATTCTGACATTATGTCCATTAGTGAAACTTTGTTGCAGGAGGGGTAGGTCTGGCAGCTTAATATTCCAGGCTTCCATTGCTTTAGACATGATAGAATAGGGGGGGATGAAAGGGGGAGGAGTGGGATTGCTCGTCAGGGAAAATATCACAGCTGCGCTGAGGTAAACAGACCAGGGGGCTCATCTACTGAGGGTATATGGGTGGAGCTGAGGAACGGAAAAGGTATGACCACACACATGGGTTTGTGTTCTAGACCGTCCAATAGTCAGCGAGAATTGGAGGAGCAAATCTGTAGAGAGGTAGCAGATGGCTACAGGAAACATAAAGTTGTGATAGTGGGAGATTTTAATTTTCCACATATTGACTGGGACTCCAACACTGTAAAAGTGCTGGTTGGCTTTGAGTTTGTCAAATGTGTTCAGGAAAGTTTTCTATAGAGGTACCAACTAGAGAGAATGCAATACTAGATCTCCTATTAGGGAACGAGACAGGACAGGTGAGAGAGGTATGTGTAGGGGAATAGTTTAGATCCAGTGATCCTAATGCCATTAGTTTCAAATTAATTATGGATAAGGTTAGGTCTGGGCCTCAGTTTGAGATTCTAAATTGGAGAAAGGTCAATTCTGAGGACATGAGAAAGGATCTAGAATGTGTGGATTGGAATAAGTTGTTTTCAGGCAAGGATGTGCAAGGTAAATGGAGGACCTTCAAAGGTTACATTTTGAGAGTACAGAGTTTGTATGTTCCTGTCAGGATTAAAGGGAAGGTTAGACGGCATGAAGACCTTAGTTTTCAAGGGATATTGGGGATATGGCTTGATAGAAGAGAGATGTGCATAACAGGGTATAGGCAACGTGGAGCAAAGGAGGTACATGAGGAGTATAAAAATGGAAGAAAAAGCCTCAAGACAGAAATTAGAAGGGCAAAAGAAGACATGAGGTTGCTTTGGCCAACAATGAGAAGGAAAATTCTCAGGGTTTTTGTTGGTATATTAAAAGCAAAATTACAGTAAAGGACAGAATTGGTCCCCTTGAAGACCAGAGTGGTCGGCTTTGTATAAAGCAGTATTCACTCAGAGACGTTGGAAGTAAGGAAAACAAGCAGTGATGTCATGGAATCTATACAGATTAAAGAGGAGAAAGGGCTTGCAAATAAGAGTGGATAAATCAGGGTATCAAAGGATATGGGGAAAAGGCCGGAAATTGGAACGAGATGTGAGAATGATTTAGCTCAGGGTGGAGTTGCAGACTGTCTCAATGGGCCAAATGGCCTACTTCTGTTCTTTTATCTTGTAAAACCCCCAGGGCCTGACAAGATATTCTCTTGGGCCTTGAGGGGGGGCTAGTGTAGAAATTGCAGGGGCTCTGGCAGAAATATTTAAATTGCCAGAGGAATGGAGGGTAGCTCACGTTGTTCCACTGTTTAAAAAAGGCTTCAAAGATAACCCTGGAAATTATAGGTAACCCTGGAAATTCCACAGATTTACCAACTTCTGGCTAAAGAAATTCATCTGCATCCCCATTCTAAGCCCACACCCTTCAATCCTGAAGTTTTGTCCTCTTGACCTCGACTCTCCCATCATGGGAAACAACCTTTCCACAACTTGCCTTTCAACATTGAAATGTCTCAATGAGATGTGTTGCGAGACCAGAGGATCTCCAAACCCAGCAGCAATAGATATTCACCAAGACAAATGGTTACTTAAACAAAAGTTGCTTTTAATTATCTTTAAACATGGAAACAGAATTAAACTTTAACTTATCTCTATTGACTTACTTAACCTAATTCCCCTTCTAATTCTAAGTATGTAATGTGTGTGTAAATTCAGAAAAGTTCTTTGGTTCACAGTCCAATCTCACTTTTCATTCCTCCAAGTTCACTGGTTGCAGGCAATTCTTAGACTGTGCACAGAATTTAACATTTATAAAGTTCACCAGGCTTTGGTGCTTGAAAGGTAAATGGTTACCGCTCAGGAAGGTTCTTGTCAGTTTTCAGAGAGAGATTTGTTATTCCAGGGCATCCACAACTGATGTACTTCCATCAGACACTTCAGTGTCTTGCTGACAAAACTTGCCACTTCAGGGTTCTCCAGATGATAACCTCTTTCTTTCAGGTCACCACAGAGTTCCTTTTTGTTTCTCTTATTCCAAGTTAAACATTAGACAGCCAGTCCTCTCCTCTTGCATGAACCACAAGGGTTTTGACCAGGCTGGCTTCCAAAATGGGGCCTTCTACAAGCTTGTGAGCTTGCCTTCTTCCAGTCCTAGCTACTGTCTGATGGCTGTAATACTGTACAATTGATCTGTCTCTCTCTCTCTGACTCTCTGAGAGAAAACCTGCTTGACTCTCTCTGCTTGCAAAACCACTTACAACAGTATGTTCTCTTCCAGACAGGAGTGACTCTGTAAAGTTATTTTGCCTTTTGTAAAGAACAATCAATTAGTGAAGTCTCTTGAGTACTCTTCAAAGCTCTTGCAAAAGCTCTGAGGTCCCAATATGTTTCGCATTGGGCAGAGCTCCAGTCTTTCAAATAAGATCTGTTTTAAACTGTTTGTATGTGACCTACTCCAACAAATCTTTCCCAATTTATCTCCCAAAAGCTTATCTATATATATATATATATATATATTTATATATACTCTGTCACAGATTCACACCCCCACCCCTGCCCCCACCCCCACACAGGCCAAAAGCTGTCAAATACTCCTCATATGATAAACTTTTGTTCCTGGAATGATTCTTGTGAACCTCCTCTGAATCCTCTCCAACATCAGCACATCCTTTCTCAAATGAAGATCTCAAAACTTCTCACAGTACTCCGTGAGGTCTCACCAGTGCCTCATATGCCCTCAGAATTACATCCCTACTCTTATATATTCTCTTCCTCTTGAAACAAGCGCCAACATTGCACATGCAGCCTTCACCACCATCTCAACCTGCAAGTTTAGCTTCAAGCTCTCCTGCTCGAGGTCTCTCAGGTCCCTTTGCATCTGGGTATTTTTAATTTTCTCCCCATTTAAAAAATAGTCGGCCCATTTGTTTTTTTCTACCAAAGTACATGACTGTGCACAATCCAACATTGCATTTTATTTGCCTCTTCTCTGCCCATCCTCCTAATTTGTCGAAGTCTTTCTGCAGCCTCCTGTTTTTCAACACTACCTGCTCCTCCACCTACCTTCGTATCATCTGCAAACCTGGCCACAAAGACATTCAGTCCATAATCCAAATCATTGATATACATCACAAAAAGTGGCCCCAACACTGATCTCTGTGGAACCCACCAGCAATTGGCAGCCAATCTGAATATGATCCCTGTATACCAACTCTCTGCTTCCTGCCAATTAGCCACTGCTCTACACATGCCAGTATGTTTGCTGTTATACCATGGGCTCTAGACTTGTAAAGTAGCCTCATGTTCGGCACCTTGTCAAATGATAAGCTGGAGGATTAATAAGGGTAGTGTGTGTGTGTGTGTGTGTGTGTGTGTGTGTGTGTGTGTGTGTGTGTGTGTGTGTGTGTGTGTGTGTGTGTGTGTGTGCACGTGCGCGTTTGTGAGTGCACACAAGGAGTAGAGAGAGAGAGAAAGAGGGAGAGATATAGAGAGAGAATTAGATAGGGAACGAGATGGGAAGATAGCAATAGACAGAGAGATACAACTGGAGAAAGAGAGAGAGGGCAGA
>NW_027212072.1:0-25000 GCF_036971445.1 Narcine bancroftii | reverse complement strand
CCCACCAAGCCTATAACCCTCCACACCTCTCTCATCTATATACCTCTCTCTTTGGCTTGGCTTCGCGGACGAAGATTTATGGAGGGGGTAAAAAAAGTCCACGTCAGCTGCAGGCTCGTTTGTGGCTGACAAGTCCGATGCGGGACAGGCAGACACGATTGCAGCGGTTGCAGGGGAAAATTGGTTGGTTGGGGTTGGGTGTTGGGTTTTTCCTCCTTTGCCTTTTGTCAGTGAGGTGGGCTCTGCGGTCTTCTTCAAAGGAGGTTGCTGCCTGCCAAACTGTGAGGCGCCAAGATGCACGGTTTGAGGCGTTATCAGCCCACTGGCGGTGGTCAATGTGGCAGGCACCAAGAGATTTCTTTAGGCAGTCCTTGTACCTTTTCTTTGGTGCACCTCTGTCACGGTGGCCAGTGGAGAGCTCGCCATATAACACGATCTTGGGAAGGCGATGGTCCTCCATTCTGGAGACGTGACCCATCCAGCGCAGCTGGATCTTCAGCAGCGTGGACTCGATGCCTATCCAACGTTTCCTTAAATATCGAACCTGATCTACCACTTTGGCCGGAAGCTCATTCCACACTCCCACCATCCTCTGAGTGAAGAAATTCCCCCTCATGTTTCCCATAAACTTTTCCCCCTTCAATCTCAATCCATGTCCTCTTGTTTGAATCCTCAATGGAAAAAGCTTATCCACATTGACTCTATGTGTCCCCCTCATCATTTTAAATACCTCTATCAAATCACCCCTCAATCTTCTACGCTCCAGGGAATAAAGTCCTAGCCTGTTTAACCTTTCCCTGTAACTCAAACCATGAAACCCAGACAACATTCTTGTAAATCTGCACTCCCTCTATTCTGTTTATATCCTTCCTGTAATTTGGTGACCAAAACTGCGCACAATATTCCAAATTACACCACTTCAGCACGACTCCTTTCCTCCAGGTCTACGGTGACAGAACCCTGAACGATTCTCATCTTTCCTCTCCATGACCCTCAAAGGCCCATTGCCTGTTGGCCTGTGCTCCTCCTCTGCCCCTTCTTCCCTCCTCCCCCAGCCTTTTTATTCAGTGCCTGCTTGCTTTTTATCATAGGGTGGTTAAAAAGGCATATGGTATGTGTGATGCGCTATCGAGCAGAAGAGCAGACACAAAACATAAAGTCTGTTCAACAGGCTTTATTTCACACTAACTTCCACAGAGCTGGCTGTGAGAGTAGCTGTGCTGGCTCTGAGACTGACCTCGAGGAGCCAGATGTGGCTTATATCCCGGTGGATGATTGGCAGCTGACCAGGTGGGGCTTGGTCCATTCAGGTTGGCTGATTGACAGCCGGCCAAGAGTTGTCTTCTCCTCCAGTGCTCTTCATGCAGGTACACAGGTCACCCCCTGCTGTCGGCTAGTAGTGTATCACCACAGTGTGCTGGCCTTCATTAGTCAGGGGATTGAATTCAAGAGCCGTGAGTAATGTTGCAGCTCCATAAAACTCTGTTTAGACCACACTTGGAGAATAGCATTCAGGTCTGGTCGCCTCCTTAAAAGAAGGATGCATAAACTTTGGAGAGGATGCTACTTGGATTGGAGAACATGCCTTATGGAGGAAGGTTGAAAGAGCTCATGCTTTTCTCTTGGATGAGTGATTTTATAGAGGTGTATACAATTATGAGGACCTTAGATAGAGTGGACAGCCAACTCAGATGTTGGAGGTACTTTCTTTTCTGCACGGAAAGTAGTGGGTGCCTGTAATACATTGCCAGGGGTGCTGGTGGAGACTGGTACAAAAGGGACATTTAAAATAATCTTATATGGATATAAGAAAAATAAAAGTTTAAGGGTGTGAGGGAAGGATTAGATGGTCCTGGAGTAGGTTTAGATAGGTCCACACCTTGTGGGCTGAAGGGCTAGTCCTGTGCTGTAATGTTCTATGCTCAATGTACATTTTATATCATGAATAAGAAGGTAATGAGTGAAAGTGTGGGTCCCCCTAGGGACCAGGAAATCTACCTCTGGAGCCAGGTTGATAAGCGCAAAGCCTTAAAGGAACTGATCTGGTCTGTATTCACTGTGCAGAGGGATATGGAAGGCAAAGAGTTCAGTGTTAAGAAGGTGGAGGTGATTGACGTCATGAAATTCACAAGGTGGAATAATCCCTAGGTCTAGGTGAGGTAGGGTCCCAAGATTCTGTGGGAAACAAAGGAGGAGTTAGCTGGGGCACTGACAGAAATCAGTTAAGCTCATAGTTCTCTTTGATTTAAGATGTGCAGCAGGGATAAGCTGGTGAAGCCTTATCTGCGTGGGGAAAATCACTGGAGAAAATCGGAAGAGATAAGATTCATTTAAAAGCAGAGGCTGATTGGAGATAGCATGGCTTTCTGCAGGGAAAATCCTGTCTTATTAAGCTCAATGAAGACAAATTGAGGGATGCTATCTATACGGACTTTAGTAAGGTATCTGACAAGGGCCGTCATGATAGGCTGGCCCGGAAGGTGAAGGCCCAAGAGAACCAAGGTGAGCTGGCTCGTTGGATCCAAAATTGGCAGAGGGTGGCAGGGGAAGGATGCTTTTGTGATAGAATCAGAGAACATTGCTCTGCTATGGAGAATGGTGCTGGGACCTTTGTTCATTTGTGATCTATGTTATGACTGAGATATCACGAGGAAACAGGCCTTTTTCCCCAATGTACTGACCATTTACCACATATTTACATGACTGGCGCAGGCCCACGAGAGCAGAGAAACTGCGGATACACAGGTTTCAACTACCTGATCCTGATGCCAATGGGCTTTAAATGGCTGCTGGTGTTCTGTTTTAAAATCCTGCAACCCCGGGGTCTGTGTCCCCAAGGTGATGGTGCCTGTGCTTGACAGTGGTCCACAAAGGATTGCAGGCTTCAGGGGAGCAGCAAACCAATGCAGGGCACTGGAAATAAAAAGGGTAGAACACCAACCACCCCCCCCCTCCCCTTGAGAAGGAGAAGCATAGGAAATGATCCTGCAGGACAGTGACCATGGCAGCAGACCAGCGAGGGGCTCAGCAGCTGAGGGACCCACACAGGCTGCAGGCGACTTGCATGGGCTGCTGGAATCAGGTATTGGAACCGGGATTAAAGAGGGTGATGATGGCAGGAAGGGCATCTGAAGGGCCTCGGGTGCAGAAAGCCTCCAGATCATGTTAGGGGTTTGGATCTGGAGCTCAGGTTGCCAGTGGTTGGAATTGGAGCCTGTGCGGCTGCAGGGGCTGTGGGAATGTGAATCGAGAGACACCCAGTGACGGTGAAGGGACTCTCTTTTGCTTTTCTTCCTACTTCAGCAGATGTGCAGTGGAAAGTGTGCTGACCGGCTACATCATGGCCCAGTATGGAGACACCAATACGTTTGAGCATAAAGCCCTGCAGAAGGTAGTGAACACAGCCCTGGACATCGCAGGCAAAACTCTCCCCACCATCGAGAACATCCACGGGGAACACTGCCGTCAGAGAGCAGCAGCAATCATCAAGAATCCACACCACCCCGGTTCAGTTCTCCCTGCCACCATCAGGAAAGAGGTGTAGGTGCCACAAAACTCGCGCCACCGGGTTCAGGAACAACGGCTCCCCCTCCACCATCAGACTCCTCAACGACAAACTCAATCAAGGACTCATTTAAGGACCCTCACTTGTTCACTTTATTTATTACTAAATGTTTATTTTCTATGATGCACCAATCAGTCTTCTTCCCTTTCTCTGACGGTAAGAGGTGCTGCAGTCAATTTCTACCGATGGCAGAATCGGTTTGTTTGCACTTCCTTCCTGTTTGCATTTCTCTCTTATATATGTGTATCTTTTATTGAACACAATTTTTTTTACCACAATTAATAAATGGCATTTCTGCCTGGGCTGTCGTGAAAAGGAATCTTTGGGTTGTACGTGATTTCATGTATGTACTCTGACATCCAAGCTGAAATTTGATCAACTACATAAAAAGAGGGTGAACAAGATGGGGGAAAAGTCTGGGGATGGGCTAAGATGTGGTAAGGTATGAGACAGAAGGTGGGAGAGTGGAGAGATAGGCGGAGAGAGAGAGATCATTGGGCAGTAGTCACAGAATCATGAGGCCCCGTTATAGTGATGAAGGACGAGAGATGGCTTAATAGAAGTATATCAGATTATGAGAGGCTTAGATAGGGTGGACAGTCAGCAGATTTTCCCCAGGGCGACAACAGCAAATACCAGAGGACATTTGTTTAAGGTGAGTGGAGGAAAGTTTAGGGTGTAACGACACTGAATTATCACAGCTTACAAGCAAATAAAGAATCCACTCACTCATTACTTCCAGCGCACCATGAAGCTGACTTTCTTTTCATCATTTACTAGACACAATATTGCATTCCCCAAACACCACCCAGCTAAACTCCTCTGACCTTCTCATTGGCTCACTGCCACACAAGTGATCCTGACACTTTCACCCTCCTCCTCCTGTGACCAAGATCTATTGTCCGTATACTGACGGTTAACACATGCGCGATAATACCGTAGAACCATATAACAATTTACAGTACGGAAACAGGCCATATCAGCCCTTCTAGTCCGCACCGATTTCCGTGAAACTCCATTAGTTCCACTTACCCACTCCCTTGCCCATAACCCTCCAAGCCCCTCACATCCATGTACTTATCTAGCCTCCTCTAAAATTGACCCTGCTGCAACTACCCCTTCCGGTAGATCATTCCACTTAGCCACCACTCTCTGAGTGAAGAAACGTCCTCTTATGACATCAGCAGTGACCGGCACCGCTCCTGGCGAAGGTAAGTACGCGACCGTGACAAGGGGAGATGTCTGAGGTAAGCTTTTTTTCTTACCAGAGATAGTGGGTGCCTGGACTGCATTGCCAGTAGTGGTGGAGGCTGGTAAAATACTTCAATAATCTCATGAGAGAAAAGTCAGAGGTTATTGGTGTGAGGTAGGTCAGCACAACATTGTGGGCTGAAGGGCCTGCACTGGGCTGTAATGTTTTGCAGACGCCGTAGTTGAAGTAAAAGCACAATGCTGGACAAACCCAGCAGGTCAAACAGTGTGCGTTATATATAACAAAGTTAAAAATACATAACCGATGTATGAGGGTATGAGCAAAATGTAGGCAGGTGCTCGAATGAAACAGGGGAGGTGCAGAGCCCACAGGCAGGAGGTAATAGGTGGATAATGGAGGAAGGGCACAGCAGCAAACAGGGGGAGGGAGTATGGCTCTGTGAATGGAGAAAGAAGGGGTCAAAAGCTGATTGATAGAACGAGGGAAAGTGAAGAGAGGGAGAACAGGGAGTGGTCCAGCAGAAACTGGAGAAGTCGATGTTAGCATCGTTTGGTTGCAGAGGGCCCAGACAGAAAATTAGATGTTGCTCTTCCAATTTACGAGTGGTTTTGGTTTGATGGTACATGAGGCCACGGATAGACATGTTGGCGTGCGAGTGCTCAGTTAAGCTGGATTTCACTCATCCTACTTTATTTTCCCCAGATTTCCATCTCTTCCCCCGATTCTACTGCTCACCCTCTCTCCAGGAGTAACTTGCGGAGGCTCTTTGTAGCCTCACAGTCTGCCCCATTCCCCTCGTGGCCTCCTGTTCTCTGAGAGCAGGAGCATTTGAGACACTCTGCTGTAATCCATCGCCTTCCAAAGCGACGATGGAAGAAGCCAGATTCCCTGATGATATCCAGTCCCAACGCTCGCCAGGAGTGCCCCAGCCACTTCCCTCTGATGGATGGCTCGATTTTCCCTCTCTCCCTTGTGTCAAATAGCCCAGGGGTTAGAGGGCAACCATCACAGTCAGCACAGATTGACCCCAACTACTCTGAGGTCAAGTTTATCTGGCCCCCTGGGTAATTCCACTGTCGACTGATGTTATCATCCGTCTGGTTTGCCTGCCCTAGGGCCTGAAATGAGATGAAATGCAAGAGTGCCATTTTCTCAGCATCAGAATCAGAATTTATTGCCAAGAACATGCCACGAACTTTGTGATTTTGTGGTAGCGTTGCAGTGCAAATATCACTACAGAACATAGAAGCCTGCAGCCCAGTACAGGCCCTTCGGCCCTCGATATTGTCCATATATTCTTACCAACAAAAAAAAACATTTTTGCCCCATAACTCTCTATTTTTCTTCCATCCATGTGCCATCCTTAAATGCCCCTAATGTTTCAGCCTCCACTACCATCCCGGGAAAGGCATTCCAGGTACCCACAATTCTGTGTAAAACTCCTACCCCTGATGTTGCCCCTAAACGTACCTCCCTTCACTTTGTTCAGATGTCCTCTCGTGTTTGCTATTCCTGTCCTGGGGAAAAATGGTGCTGGCTGTCCATCCTATCCATGCCTCTCAAAATTTTGTAGATCCCTATTAAGCTACCTTTCATTCTTCTTCACTCTAAAAAGAAAAGTCCCAGTTTTGCTAAACTTGCCACATAAGACATACTTTCCAATCCAGGCAACATCCTGGTAAATTTCCTCTGCATCTTCATCGTAGCTTCCACATCTTTCCTATAATGAGGTGACCAGAACTGAACACAATACTCCAAGTCTAGACTTACCAGAGATTTGAGGAGTTGCAACGTGACTTCTCGATTCTTGAACTCCTACTACTTCTACCCAATTCTGCATCCTGTTGTCACCTACGACAACCTTCAACACTTTCCACAACTCCTCCAACCATCTCATCATCCAGAAACTTACTGTACCATCTTTCCACATCTTTGTCCAGATCTTTTACAAAACACCCAAAAAGCAGGGGTTGCAGAACAGATCCCTGAACTAAACCTGAGTTTCCGGTTCCGAACCCCTGACGGGATCAGTAAGCTGTCAGCGCCCGAGGCCCTTTGAAGACCTGCTCACCATCAACACCCTCACCAATCCTGGACCTGGTTCACATGAGCCTGGCCTCAATATTTAAGCTGAATGCTGAACCATTTTCTCCCTGGAGTTTTGGAAGCTGAGGAATGACGTAAAGGGTATATAAAGTCAAGAGGGATCAATGATGTTGTTGTTGTTCATCCTTCGTAGTCAAAGATGACCATGGCTTCAAAGTCAAGTTGGGTTTGAAGTCATGACTTGCGCTTGACTTGGATTAAAGTGAGGGAGAGTTACACAGGTTGTCAGCCTCACTCTCTCGCCCTGGCCTATCTGGACCCAGTGGCAAGACATAGTCGAGACAGGCCAGGATGCAGTGGATGGCGAGAAGTGTTCTGTATGTGTCTCACTGTGTCCTCTTAGCACTCCAGGACGCATTGCTGAGAATTGCCTTTCTGCCCGTTGAACACAGCCCACCAAATCCAGGCTTCACACGCTGGGTAGACAGGCCCTAAGTGTTGTGGGTTCACGGCAGTTCTTACAGCGTGCTCACAAGCCTCCCTACCCATTGTTCAGCATCCTCATCTGCCTTTATAGCCGTTGGGAGATGTCTCCTCTTCCGCTTGCTCCGCTGTTGGGACGTAATAATGACACCACCCCTTCAATGTAAGATCAAGGGTCACCACCTTTTTCCCAGGAAGGAAGAGGGGATAGGTTGATAGTGAGAAGGGAAAGATTAAAAGGGGAAATGAGGGACATTTCATGTAGAGGGAGGAGGGTATATGGAATAAGCTTCCAGAGGAAGCAGTAGAGGGAGAGACTGTTGATTGGGGGGGAAGGGGTGGGGAAGTGTGAATTAAGAGAGAAAAGTAAGATTAGGAGTGGGTATCATTTTTAAAATAAGTTTGGTGAAGCTCTCTTCTCTACCTCACCCATCTTCTGTCCAATTCCCTATCTTCCCGCCCTCTCCCCTCCCCTGCTCCTTCCCACTTCACTTTCTCACCCTCCACGCCCATTGATCTACCGGATACCACTCCTTCCTACTTTTGGCTCGATAAAGGCTCCTGACCCGAAACGTTGACTGACCATTTCTCTCCATGGACTCTGCCTGGCCTGTTGAGTCCATCCAGCTTCTCTTTATTTCCTCAAGATTTAAGCATCTGCAGTTTTGTGGGTTTCAGAGTCAAGACAAGTTGATTGTCATCTAATTGCACAAATATCTCCTGATGAAATAGCGTTCTCCGGTCCTCGGTGCAAAACATGCAGACACACAGCCAAACATAGCACACATACAGACAAACAATACATATGCATAAAATACAAATAAATGAAAAATATTGGCCTTCATAAATCAAAGTACTGAGTAGAGGAGTTGGGATGTTTTGGTAAAGTTGTCTAAGACTTTGGTGAGGCAAAATTTGGAGTATTGTGTCCATATTTGGTCACCTAACTACAGGAAAGATATCAATAAGATAGAAAGAGTGCAGAGAAGATTTACTAGGATGTTGCCTGGATTTTAGAAACTGGGTTATGGGAAAGGCTAAACAGTTTAGAACTTTATTTCCTGGAGAATAGTAGATTGAGAGGAGATTTGATAGAGGTATTTAAAATTATGAGGGGTATACACAGAGTAGATGTAGGTAAGTTTTTTTCTACTGAGGGTAGGTGAGATACAAACCAGAAGACATGGGTTAAGGGCGAAAAGGGAAATGTTTAGGGAAAACGTGATGGGAAACTTCTTCATGCAGAGAGTGGTGGGAGTGTGAAACAAGCTGCCAGCTGTGGTGGTGAATGTGGGCTCAATTTTAACATTTAAGAGGAATTTGGACAGGTACATGGTATGGAGGGCAATGGACTGGATGCAGGTCAGTGGGACCAAGCAAAAAAAAATGGCTCATGCTACTGACCCACGATTGCATCCAGTTTGCCGATGATACAACAGTCATTTGGCCCCATCAGCAACAACAATGAGCACACGAGGGGAGTCACGTGTAGGAACTCCATGCACCCTGCTGACTCCCGAGGGATTTTTATTTAAAAAAACGACATAGTAAGGAAGGTTTAAATTATAAAAAAAACTAATTTAAAATTATTTTAAAGCGCTTACTACTAAGAAAAAAAATGTCTCAGAAGAAAGAAAAAGTTTTAAAGACCACGCCAAAAGAAAAACGCCAAGACATAAAGGAGAGAGAATTCGGGCCTACCTTTTCCTCGAAGCAGGCCGTCGAAATGGGAGCCAGCCCTGGTGAGAGACCGTCCTTTAGAGCCATCCCTGCGAGAGGAGTCGCGCATGCCCGTTGTAGAACGATAAGCACACAACAGGGAAGAGGTGGAAAGCCTCATGAGATAGTGTGAGAGTAAGGTCAGTAGCATGAACAGGAGTGGCCTGATGACAGAGCGCAGAGGTGCACCAGTTCTCAGCATAACAGTGTTCAAGGGAGGTAACAAACCATCTAGGATGCTTGATCTCTTCAAAAGAACCTATAACTATCGGATCCCCTATCACCACAGCTCACCTCTTCCCTTCCCTTCTTAGCCACAGGACCAGGTTCCATGCCAGGGACCTGATCACTGTGGCTTGTGCCCGGTAGGTTGTCCCCACAACAGTATCCAAAATGGTGTTTTTGGTACTGAGGGGCACGGCCACAGGGTTTACCTGTTCACTTTCCTCTCTTGACTGATACCCATCTACCCTCCTCCTGCCTCCTGGGTGAGATAGTATCCCGGTAACACCTGTCTATCACCCCCTCTGCCTTCCGAATGATCCGGAGTCCATCAAACTCCAGCTCCAATTCCTTAACTCGGTTTGTCAGTAGCTGCAGCTAGTAGATGAAGTCGTCAAGGATCCTGCAGGCTTCCCTGATGACCCACATTCTGCAAGAAGAGCATTCCCCTGCCTTGGTTGTGATTTCCACTGTCTATGACTAGAGGAACAATATATATATATAAATATATATATATATATATATATATATATATTTATATATATATACAATGTCAGATCACTCATCTGAGTGCTACTGGTACCATGTAACCCAGTATTACCGGTTGCATGGTGGATGGTCAGAAACTAATCTGGCTCCCCCATCAGGCTTTCCTGGTGTGGAGGGTGGCTAGACACCCTGCAGGATGAAAACCAAGACCAGTTAAAGGGTGAATGAACCCTCTTGTAGGGTCAATGGTCATCTAGCCAACACGTGCTTTGAAGCGTGGAAAGGGCATCTCTTGCATCAAAGCTCGGTCTGGCTATTTACTGCCACAGAACTCCACCCCCCCCCTCCCCACCGTCTGTCATGGACCTCACCATTGCCGCTGGTTCCAGGAAGGGGATGTCAAGAGGGTGGGTCTGGACCTATGCAGCCCCCTACTCACCTAAATCCATTCACACACACGCTGTTCCTTTCTGAGGAATGGGGTATAAACCCCATAAACTGTCCGAAAGGAACCATCGGCATCCTATGGGATTGGAGAGCCAGAAGAAGTAGAATATAATAATTAATAATATATATAAAACCTGCCCTTAACTGCGGAATCTTTTCTTGTTCCTCGAGTAGGATGGCGTTTTCTTACTTTAACTGCTGAGCCACCACCTCAGCTTCTTCTCGCTGAAGCCCGTTGAGCCAAAGCCTTGCCACGTTGACTCAGCCCACTCCAACCCTCGAGTTTTACTTTAAAGCCCTGCCACCTCAGGGACTGTAACCAAGATGGCAGCGCCTGTGTTCGGCAGCAATTTGAAGAGGTTGCAGACTCTGGGGAAGCAGAGGACTGTCCGGGGCACCAGAAATTGGGAGAACATTCCCCACCCCACACCCCCGTTTAGAAGGAGAAGCAGAGGAGGAGACCCATGGGACGGTGACCATGGTGGAAAACTAGTGAGGTGAGAAACCCACTTAGGCTGCTAGTGACTGCGGTCAAAGGACTCCCACCAGGCTGCAGACAGCTGGAGACTAGCTGAAATGGGGTACCAGGTATCGGAACCAGGATGCCAAGGGAACTGAAGGCTTCCTGATCATATTGGAGGTTCGGATCTGGAGTTCGGGTTGCCAATGGTTTGGACTGAAGTCTGAATGGCTGTAGAGGCTGCGGGAGTGCTGGAGACAAGTCCATGGACACTCAACGACTCTGATAGGACTCTCTTTAATTCTCTTTCTCTGACTAAGGGGCTCCAGGCAATTTCTGATGATGGTAAATCTTTGCCTTATGTCAGATTAGAGGCAATTTCATATCACATGACTTGTTTTATGACACGACAATAAATGAATCTTGAGAACATCCAATTAAGGTGATTGGAGGAAAGTTCAGGGGAGACGTCAGTGGGAATTTTTATTACACAGAGAATAGTTGGTGCCTGGAATGCATTGTAAGGACTGGTGGCAGAGGCTCGTACAATGGAGAGATTCAAAAGACTTACATGGATGTAAGAAAAAAAATGGAAGGTTATGGGCTGGAAGGGAGGGAACAGTTAGATTCATGTGGGAGTAGGTTTATAGAGGTTGGCACAACATTGTGGAGTGAAGGGCCTCCTCTCTGCTGTGCCATTCTATGTTCTAAAGTTACATTTTGCCTCACGATGGCCATCAATGGGGCCAAGGATAGACATGCCCTTTGGTTTGGCACAATTAGCGTAGCGGTTAGCACAATGCTATTACAATGCCAACAACCCATTTTCAAATCCACTGCTGTCTCTAAGGAGTTTGTACGTTCTCCCCGTGCCTGTGTGGGTTTTCTACAGGTGCTCCAGTTTTCTCCCACTATTCATTAACGTATTAGGGCTTTTAGGTCAATGGGCTGTAATTGGTCGGCTTGGGCTCGCGGACTGGATGTGGCTGTCATCACACTGTATGTCTAAATTTAACAAAATCTGATGAAAATTTTAAATGTGGGAATGGTGAAGGGAGTTAAATTGGCTTGCTGCCAGGAGTTCCAGCTTGTGTCCTGGTCAGAGACAGAGGCTCAACGATTCCCAATCTGTGTCGCAGGTCCTCATTGTGTTTGGGAAATGTTATTGTGGGCCCACTTGGATGTGTAAAGAAATTTGACCCAAAATGCCCTCCTTATATGCAGCTTGGCCCGTTGAGTTCCTCCAGCATCTTGTGTGTTGCTACATTTGGTTGTATATCAACTGTGTAAATTATTGCATGTGAGGTACTTTGGATCTTTTTGTACAGTGATTCTGGATTTATTGTCCTGTTCTTGTCTATGCTGACACAAATCACCAGCGTACGTTGTGTTAATGCACTCCCCTCGAACTTGACCATTCCAGATGCCCTCACAGCGGAAGCCTGGAGGGACATAATTTTTCATCGCTGTTGAAACACTTCCTCTTCGTTTGTCTAGACAGGTCATTGCACTATTCGTGTCCTGACCAGTACCCCGTCCAAGTAATGAGACGTGGTCAATGACCTTAGGTTCAAGTAAACCTTTCAGTGCCTTAAATGGGGACTGAGATCGATGGGAGGGAGAAGGGTGGAACACAGAGTCAGTTTGAGCTGAATGCAGAGAGGTACCACTTCCACTGAGCTGGACAAGAGATAAGAATCCTTTATCGTCATTGACGTAAATACATCAAACTCTTTCTTGCCCTAAAAGGCACACCGAGAGGCTCCACTAGCCCGGAGCATCCACCCAAGAGAAGCAAATCAGAGTCCCTTCAGAGACACTGAGTGTCCATGGATTCGCCTCCCTGCACCCACGTAACCTTTGCAGCCGCGCCCCCTCCTGACCGGTCCAGGGGTGAACCCGAGCTCCAGGCATCTGAGTCTCCCTCTTCAGTTCCCAAACCCCTGATGTGATCAGGGAGGATTCAGCGCTCGAGGTCCTTCGGGAACCCTGCTCTCCTGCGACACCCTCAAGGATCCTGGTCCCATTATGATTATGGAATGCATTGCCGGGACTGGTGGTGGGGGCTGGTACAATAGGAACATTTCAAAGATTCTTAGACAGGTATGCGGATGTAAGAAAAATAGATATGACTGGAGACCAGAACTAAGGAACATAGCCTCAAGATTCAGGGTAGTATGTTTAGAATGGAGATGAGGAGGAAATGCTTTTTCCAGATGTTAGTGAATCTGTAGAATTTGCTGCCCATTGAACCAGTAGAGGCGTCCTCAGTAAATATTTAAGGTTTGATAGATTTTTACATTTTAAGGGAATTAAGGGATATGGGGAAAAGGTACGTTGGTGGAGAATAACCTATCATATCAGCCATGATCACATTGAATAGCAGAGCAGGCTCGAAGGGGAGGATGGCTGATTTCAGTCCTATTTCTTATGTTCTTATGCAGTGTCTAGAAGACAAGACTTCAACGCACCTTCCCACTGCACTTCCAGAATCCTTTGGCATTGGGCAGCATGGTTGGCGTACCGGTTAGCGCCACACTTTCACAACACCAGCGATTGGGACCTAGGGTTCGAATCCCACGCTGTGGAGTTTGTATGTTCTCCCTGTGTCTGCGTGGGCATTCCCCGGGGGCTCCAGTTTCTTCCCACCCTTCGAAATGTACCGGGGGTGTAGGTTAATTCGGTGTAAATTGGGCACACTTTCACAACACCAGCGATTGGGACCTAGGATTCGAATCCCACGCTGTGGAGTTTGTATGTTCTCCCTGTGTCTGCATAGGCATTCCCCGGGGGCTCCAGTTTCCTCCTACCCTTCAAAATGTACCGGGGGTGTAGGTTAATTCGGCGTAAATTGGGCACACTTTCACAACACCAGCGATTGGGACCTAGGATTCGAATCCCACGCTGTGGAGTTTGTATGTTCTCCCTGTGTCTGCATGGGCATTCCCCGGGGGCTCCAGTTTCCTCCCACCCTTCGAAATGTACCGGGGGTGTAGGTTAATTCGGTGTAAATTGGGCAGCACGGACTCGTGGGCCGAAATGGCCTGTTAGCGTGCTGCATGTCTAAATTTTAAAAAAATTAAATTGCACTGCCAGAATCCCTTCATTTCCCAGTACTCTAATCCTTTCACACGTGTGAAGTATCACTCTCAGATCTGGTCGCTTGGCAATGGGAAGAATATCACAAACCTGAACAGGACATGGAAAAGATTCACAGACTGGAGGGCTTGAATTGTAAGGAACAGTTGGATATGCTGAGAGCTTTTACCTTGGAGCATGCAAGACTTGAGGAGTGATCTTAAAGGGGTTTTAATATTTAGGGGGTAAAACACAAAATGTTCCCAGAAGCTCGCAGCCTGTGTGCTTTGCTCAACTGCTGAAGCCCTTGATGGGCTGAATAACCTGTTTCTGCACCTATGGATGAGAAGAAGATGGAGGGTTATGGGCATTGTGCAGGGAGGTGGGACTAGAAAGGGGTGTTTGGTTCGGTGCGGACTAGAAGGGCCTAATGGCCTGTTTCCGTGCTGTAATTGTTATGTTATGTTATGTTATGTTATCTCCATGTCGAGGGTGAAACACAAAATCCTACTGATGCTGTGATTGTAGTAAAACCAAAAATGTTTTAGGAACTCAATGTCTATAGGAGGTAAAGATTTATAACCAAAGTTTCGGCCCTGCACCCTTCTTCATACCTCGAAGAAGGGCTCAGGGCCGAAACTTTGGTTCTAAATGATTGCCTCCTATGGACACTGTGTGAGGTGCTGAGTTCCTCCAGCATTTTTGTGTTTTTATTTAAAATGATGGTAAATAAGGTAAATGGTCACAGGCTTTTCTCCCTGGGCAGGGGAGTTCAAAACTAGAAGGTATGCTAAGGTGAGAAGGTAAAGGTTTGGAGGGGACCTGAGAGACATCTTGATGGCACAGAGGGTGTTGGGTATGTGGAATGAGTTGCCAGAGGAAGTGGAAGAGGTGGATAACGTGGTACCAATTAGCAGACACTTGGACGGGAACATGGAGACAAAAGAATTTGGTTCAGGGGGCAATCACAGCCGTGGGCCCATTGGGCAGAATAGCCTGTTTCCACGTTGTGCATTTCAATGACCCAACAGTTTCCTGCTGAGACCACTCGCAGTGTCCACGCGTCTTTGCCACAAAGAAGAAGATTTAAAAAAATAAGAGCAGAAATAGGCCATTCAGCCCATCGAGTCTGCCCCACCATTCACTCATTGAGCTGATCCATTTCCCCACTCAGTCCCACTGTCTGGCTTTCTCCCCATAACCTTTAATGCCCTGGCTAATCAAATCTCTACCCTAAATGCACCCAGTGCCTTGGCCTCCACAACCACCTGTGGCAACAAATTCCACAGATTGGCTGCCCCCTTTTGGCGAAGTAAATTTCACTCATTCTTTGTTCATCCTAATGCGATCATTCCTGCATGCAGCTTAGAAATGCACTTTGAACAAAACTGCCTCAAGTGAAGTGCTAGCCCCATGGCTGATGCAAGTTCCACACAGACAGCTCCAAACAAATGGATTCAACCCAGACACCCGGCATTCCTTGCTGAGTTGGCGGGCTCTCCCAGTTACCAGCTGGGCTTCCTCTCGGTGATCCCATTTCATTCCACATGGTGTTCACGTTTGGTGGGTATCACCTGCAGGTGGTACAGTTGCTGCAGAGATCGGAGTTCAATCCACAGGACCATAAGAGGGGCAGAAAGGATCACTGGAGTCTCCCTCCCTGCCATCGATGAGATTTTCTGGGATTGTAGTCTGAAGACAGCACACAAAATCATTGAGGATTCTTTCCATCCTGCACACAGCATCCTTCAGCTCCTGCCATCAGGGAAGATCCAGGAGGATCAGAGCCAGCACCCCCAGGCTGAGAAACAGCTTCTTCCCACGGGCAGTGAGAATGCTGAACAACCAAATGAACTGCTCACACTGACCCTCCAAGACTCACATACATGAAACAGCATTTATATATTTATTTGTATAGATGAATACTTGTTTTGCATGTGTATTGTTTGCCTGTATGTGTGTTATATATGGCTGTGTGTCTGCGTGTTTTGCACCGAGGACCGTAGAAGGCTGTTTTGTCGGGATGTACTTGTGCAATCACCTCACAGTAAACTTGACTTGACAGCACCATAACACACTGGTTGATGTGTTATGTCTCTATTTTACTTGGGAGGCTTCTTAAATAACTTAGAGATTCAACAGAAGAGATTTTACTTACTGATGCCTTCCACTATCTCAGGAAACTGTTCACACACACTCATATACATATACCCCAGAGTGGTGCACTACAGTTACTACAGTGAGAAGGGTGTATTCTTACACGATTACAAAATAGTTCAGATTACCCTGAATATAGAGCAGTGGGGTTCATTGTTATGCCACCGTATGAATCACAGTTCATGTCAGCCTGCAGACCACGCAGAATCAGATATCCAGAACTCCTGGAAAAGCATCAACTCAATGAAAGATGCCCTTTGGTCCGCCCGAAACCTGTTGGTCTTTCAACACATGGAGATATCGGCGAGGGAATTCTGCTGACTGGCACATTCCAGGAGAACATGCTGAGGGCGACAGTGAAGCTGTGGGCGCTGTGGGGAAGGACCACAGTCGAGAGCCAAGCCACCACCTCCTGGCATCAAGGGACTGAGACTGGGGAGAAGCCCCTCAAATAACAGAAGTGGGGGGAGGGTGGGGGAGAAGTGACAAAGTACCACAGTGATGGCAATGGCGCAAATAGAATTAAATGTAACAAAGAACAGTGACGGGAAGGAAGTAAGGAACAGAACAGACTCTGAATGGCTTTTCCTTTCAAAATAATTTGTTGTGAATAAAGTCTATTTTAGGTTGAAGTATTTCAAATTTTTTCTGAAAGGTGGGAGTCAGACTTAGGTGAGGTGATTTCAGAAAGAAGCTGGTCAGATTGGTGTAAGGACAGCGACGCCAAGTTTAAATGCAAGTTATGGACTGGTTCAGTATAATTTATTTACACCGATTATATCTTACCCCACAAACATCGCGCAGATCAAAAGTCGAAATTTCAGAGATGTGTTTCAGATGAGGGACTGAGACAGGAATCTTTCTACATGCCACGTAGAAATTGCAGAAATATTAACCAGGATAACAGGAGTGGCCTTCACAGAGCTGCATCGACCAGGTAATTTCATGGAAAAAAAGCAACAAACTGGCCAAATATCAAATCTCATTTATAAGAATAGCACTGGCGGTAGCGAAAAAATGTGTTGCGATCACTTGGAGTCTGACTCCCCTCTACTACAAATGGACTGCGGAAATGAACAACTGTAATAAACCTACTGGGAAAAAAAATCACATCTAACTTAAAGAATAAATGTGACACTTTTGTTAAGGTCTGGCAGCCAGACCTGGACCAGAAACAGTAATAAAAAGGAACAACAAAGTAACTAATATATATATATAAATGTAGTTTCACCAGGTGTACTCTATATACTTAAAATCTATGTAAGCTCTGACAGTGAACGGATTGTATATATGGAAGGGGGGGGTGGGGGAGGAAGGGAGGGAGGGACTGTTTTGTTTTTGTTTGTTGTGTTCATGAGAAAAGAAAAAGGTCGGGTCAGATACAGCAATGAGCTCTCTGAACCCTTCTCCATTAACAATGGCGTGAAGCAAGGCTGTGTTCTCGCACCAACCCTCTTTTCAATCTTCTTCAGCATGATGCTAAACCAAGCCATGAAAGACCCCAACAATGAAGACGCTGTTTACATCCGGTACCGCACGGATGGCAGTCTCTTCAATCTGAGGCGCCTGCAAGCTCACACCAAGACACAAGAGAAACTTGTCCGTGAACTACTCTTTGCAGACGATGCCGCTTTAGTTGCCCATTCAGAGCCAGCTCTTCAACGCTTGACGTCCTGCTTTGCGGAAACTGCCAAAGTGTTTGGCCTGGAAGTCAGCCTGAAGAAAACTGAGGTCCTCCATCAGCCAGCTCCCCACCATGACTACCAGCCTCCCCACATCTCCATCGGGCACACAAAACCAGTTTACCTATCTCAGCTGCACCACTTCATCAGATGCAAGGATCGACAACGAGATAGACAACAGACTCGCCAAGGCAAATAGCACCTTTGGAAGACTACACAAAAGAGTCTGGAAAAACAACCAACTGAAAAACCTCACAAAGATAAGCGTATACAGAGCCGTTGTCATACCCACACTACTGTTCGGCTCCGAATCATGGGTCCTCAACCGGCATCACCTACGGCTCCTAGAACGCTTCCACCAGCGTTGTCTCTGCTCCATCCTCAACATCCATTGGAGCGCTTTCATCCCTAACGTCGAAGTACTCGAGATGGCAGAGGTCGACAGCATTGAGTCCACGCTGCTGAAGATCCAGCTGCGCTGGATGGGTCACGTCTCCAGAATGGAGGACTATCGCCTTCCCAAGATCGTGTTATATGGCGAGCTCTCCACTGGCTACCGTGACAGAGGTGCACCAAAGAAAAGGTACAAGGACTGCCTAAAGAAATCTCTTGGTGCCTGCCACATTGACCACCGCCAGTGGGCTGATATCGCCTCAAACCGTGCATCTTGGCGCCTCACAGTTTGGCGGGCAGCAACCTTCTTTGAAGAAGACCGCAGAGCCCACCTCACTGACAAAAGGCAAAGGAGGAAAAACCCAACACCCAACCCCAACCAACCAATTTTCCCCTGCAACCGCTGCAACCGTGTCTGCCTGTCCCGCATCGGACTTGTCAGCCACAAACGAGCCTGCAGCTGACGTGGACATTTTCCCCCTCCATTAATCTTCGTCCGTGAAGCCAAGCCAAAGAGAAGAATTTATATTTTTTGAAAAAAAAAATTCAAAAAAAATTTTGTGTATATAATCCTTTAGCCTCCTTACTTGGTATTGTTGGAGAGACTGGCATAACTCTAATGGCATCTGATCTGCATGTATCAGCTTTTACTTCACTTTTGACGAGGCGGGCGGTGTTGCTCAGATGGAGAAATGTTGCTCCGCCTACTCACGCTCAGTGGCTACGTGACGCCACGTCACATTTAAATTTAGAGAAGATTGACATGAGAGGCATCAGATGTAGAGTACAAAACAAAAATCAGTGGCAATCGGTGAACCGGTGCGGACTTGAAAGGCCAACATGGCCTGTTTCCGCTCCGTTAATGGTTATATGGTTATGGTTATGGTTAAGATTAGATGCTCAATTTCCAATTTGAATTCAAACTTTAAACACTGTGGGAACCTTCTATGAATTATTTTCAGAATCTCTGATTTGATATGAATGCGGAAGTGTTGACTATAAAGGTAATTTATCACATTCTTCCTTTCTTTCCTCTCTATGCCGAACAGAATCATTTTTTTTGGTAGAGGGTTTAGATTTTATTTTTATAAAATGCTTTATTTAACTGAGAATGCGGGTACTGTGTATGAACTAGTATGATCTAAGTGTAATGTACTATTTTTTTACTTTTAATATGTTTTCTCATGTATTTTTTGATGCGGGATTTCAATTTCAATAAAAAATATTGAAAAAGAAAGAACTCCATTTTAGGTTAAAAATAAAGGAGAGCCACAAATAAATAAGGGCGGTGCAGTTAGCCTCGTAGGGGGCGGCACGGTTGGCGTAACGGTCAGTGCAGCACCGGTACAGCGCCAGCGACCGGGACCGGGGTTCGAATGCCGCACCATCTGTAAGGAGTTTGAAAGTTCTCCCCGCATCTGTGTGGGTTTTCCTCTGGGGGCTCCGGTTTCCGCCCACAGTTTGAAACCGGGGGTGGGGGGGGGTGTGTAAGTCAACTGGGTGGCACGGGCTCGTGGGCCGATAGGGCCTGGTACCGTGCCAAATGTCTAAATTTAAAATTTAAAATTTTTTACTGTCAAATTTCAAGATTTAAAGAGAACTGGCCTAGATGTTTCGAAATGAGACTGATAATACTTAGCAGGGCCTGTACAAGAGCACATCAACATGACGAAGGATGCGAGAACATTCCAGCACAGAACAGGCCCTTTGGCCCACAATTTGTGTTGACCTCCACAACAATCCTGCCTGACATTTTGCTCATTCCTTGACGAAGGGCCCAAGCCCGAAACATTGGTTACCCTGTTACTTCCTCGAGATGCTGCTTGATCTGATGAGTCCCTCCAGCACTTTTGAGTTCTGCACCAGAACAATCCAACCCTTCCCAACCGCACAGCCACAACCCTCCATTATTCTTACATCCATGTGCCTAAGAATCTTTTGAATGTTCCTGTGTAGCAGCTTCCACCTCCGCCTCTAGCAATGCGTTCCAGGCATCCACCCCTCTCTGAGTGAAAACCTTACCTCTGATGTCTCCCCTCAACTTTTCTCCACTCGCCTTGCACAGATGCCCTCTGGTATTTGCTATTGTCGCCCCCCGGAGGAAAGTGCTGGCTGTCCACTCTGCAACCTTATCTACCTCTATTAAGTCACATATTGAGCAAAGGTTAAGCTGATGCAGGGACTCCAGTGGGTCAGTCCACGTTTTGGGTCGGGACCTTTTATCAAGGTGAAAAGGAGGTTCTCTCTTACTGTAATGGGTGTTGGGCAACACTTGGCAACCCTTCTGGCAGGAACAAGGCTATTCGTGTAACGTTATATGTTATGCTCCCCACCATGACTACCAGCCCCCCCACATCTCCATCGGGCACACAAAACTCAAAACGGTCAACCAGTTTACCTATCTCGGCTGCACCATTTCATCAGATGCAAGGATCGACAATGAGATAGACAACAGACTCGCCAAGGCAAATAGCGCCTTTGGAAGACTACACAAAAGAGTCTGGAAAAACAACCAACTGAAAAACCTCACAAAGATAAGCGTATACAGAGCCGTTGTCATACCCACACTCCTGTTCGGCTCCGAATCATGGGTCCTCTACCGGCATCACCTACGGCTCCTAGAACGCTTCCACCAGCGTTGTCTCCGCTCCATCCTCAACATCCATTGGAGCGCTTTCATCCCTAACGTCGAAGTACTCGAGATGGCAGAGGTCGACAGCATTGAGTCCACGCTGCTGAAGATCCAGCTGCGCTGGATGGGTCACATCTCCAGAATGGAGGACTATCGCCTTCCCAAGATCGTGTTATATGGCGAGCTCTCCACTGGCCACCGTGACAGAGGTGCACCAAAGAAAAGGTACAAGGACTGCCTAAAGAAATCTCTTGGTGCCTGCCACATTGACCACCGCCAGTGAGCTGATAACGCCTCAAACCGTGCATCTTGGCGCCTCACAGTTTGGCGGGCAGCAACCTCCTTTGAAGAAGACCGCAGAGCCCACCTCACTGACAAAAGGCAAAGGAGGAAAAAGCCAACACCCAACCCCAACCAACCAATTTTCTCCTGCAACTGCTGCAACCGTGTCTGCCTGTCCCGCATCGGACTTGTCAGCCACAAACGAGCCTGCAGCTGACGTGGACTTTTACCCCCTCCATAAATCTTCGTCTGCGATGCCAAGCCAAAGATGAAGAAGAAGATATGTTATGTAGTATTACTTGACAGTGAAGGAATCTTGAATTTTAACCATTATGCACATAAAGGGGGAAAGAAGCTGGGTGACAGCATAGAGCCGGTGAGGTTGTGGGCTAAAAGCAGAGGAGTGTGGTGAATCAGATGGGATAGCTTGTGCCCTAACACGCCCTATATGAGACCAGGACTAGGCCACACAGCATCTATAACAGCATCTATAAAATAGTGACAAATGTGAATATGACTGTGTAAATCCCTCTACCCTTGCAGTAACCTTTCATCTTCCTTTGTTTAAATTTTAAATTTAGACAAACAGCATGGCAGCAGACCCTTTTGGCCCACAAACCCATGCCACCCAATTACCCAACTGGCCTACAACACTGGTACATTTTTGAAAGGTGGGAGGAGACCGGAGCCCTGAGGGGGAAACCACGCAGACATGAGGTGAATGGACAAACTCCTTACAGATGGTGCCAGAATCGAACCTGGTTGCTGGCGCTGTAACATTGTTGCGCAAACCGCTACACTCACCGTTCCATGAATTTACTCAAGAGCCAAAAGATCTGAACAAATCTCCTGTCTTAACATAACATAACATAACAATTACAGCACGGAAACAGGCCATTAGGCCCTTCTAGTCCGCACCGAACCAAACACCCCTTTCTAGTCCCACCTCCCTGCACAATGCCCATAACCCTCCATCTTCTTCTCATCCATATACCTGTCCAACCTTTTCTTAAATAATACAATTGACTCCGCCGCCACTATTTCTCCCGGAAGCTCATTCCACACGTCTACCACTCTCTGAGTAAAGAAGTTCCCCCTCATGTTACCTCTAAACCTCTGCCCCTTAATTCTTAACTCATGTCCTCTTGTTTTAAACTTTCCTCCTCTTAACGGAAATAGTCTATCCACATCCACTCTGTCTATCCCTTTCATAATCTTAAATACTTCTATCAAATCCCCTCTCAACCTTCTACGCTCCAAAGAATAAAGACCCAATCTGTCCAATCTCTCCCCATACTCCAGATGCTTAAACCCAGGCAACATTCTGGTAAACCTTCTCTGCACTCTCTCCACTCTGTTTATATCCTTCCTATAATTAGTCGACCAGAACTGCACACAGAACTCCAAATTAGGCCGCACCAACGTCTTATACAATCTCAACATCACCTCCCAACTCCTATATTCCATGCAATGATTGATAAAGGCCAGCATACTAAAAGCCTTCTTCACCACCCTATTCACGTGAGTTTCTACCTTCAGGGAACGATGTACCGTTACTCCTAAATCTTTCTGCTCTTCTGTATTCCTCAATGCTCTCCCATTTACCACATATGTCCTATTCTGATTCTTCTTACCAAAATGAAGCACCTCACACTTATCAGCATTAAATTCCATCTGCCATTTTTCAGCCCACTTTTCTAAGCAGCCCAAATCCCTCTGCAATCCTTGAAAACCTTCTTCATTATCCACTATTCCACCTATCTTAGTATCGTCTGCATATTTACTAATCCAATTCACCACCCCATCATCTAGATCATTAATGTATATAACGAACAACAATGGGCCCAATACAGATCCTTGAGGCACACCACTGGTCACCGGCCTCCAACCTGACAGACAGTTATCCACTACCACTCTTTGGCCTCTCCCTTTCAGCCAATGTTCAATCCATTTGACTATCTCAAAATTTATACCTAAAGACTGCACCTTCCTAACTAACCTTCCATGTGGTACCTTATCGAAGGCCTTACTGAAGTCCATATAGACAACATCCACTGCGCTACCCTCATCCACATTCCTAGTCACCTCTTCAAAAAATTCAATCAGATTGGTCAAACATGACCTTCCTCCCACAAATCCATGTTGAGTGCTCCTGATCAGACCCTGTCTATCCAGATGTTTATAAGTACTATCTCTAAGAATTTTCTCCATTAATTTACCTACCACAGACGTCAAACTTACAGGCCGATAGTTGCCAGGCTTCCTCCTTGAACCCTTTTTAAATAACGGAACCACATGCGCAATGCACCAATCCTCCGGCACTATCCCCATATCTAATGACATTTGAAAAATTACCACCAGAGCCTCTGCTATTTCCTCCTTCACTTCTCTCAATGTCCTGGGGAAGATCCCGTCTGGTCCCGGAGACTTATCCACCTTTATATTCTTCAAAAGCCTTAAAACTACACCTTTTGTAATCTCTATATTCCCCATATTTACCCAATTTGCTTTTTTTATCCCACATCTCCCAATATCCTTCTCCTTAGTGAATACCGAAGAAAAGAAACTGTTCAATATCTCCCCCATTTCTCTAGGTTCCACACACAGTTTTCCACTCTGATTTTCTAAGGGACCAATTTTGTCTCTAGCTTTCCTCTTACCATTAACATATTTGTAGAACTCTTTTGGATTAGTTTTCACCCTGCTTGCCATAGTTTTCTCGTACCTTCTTTTAGCTTTCCTAATTCCTCTCTTAAGATTCCTCTTACATTCAATGTATCTTTCAAACATTAGGCCATTAAATGTGACCAATGAAATTTGGCTCACCATGAAATAGCCATAGCAATTTTGGAACAAGCAGAAATGTATTTAAGATTATGTAGTGACAATTCTGGAGTGGAAGGGGGGGTGGATAATTATAAATTAGGCTCTGTCAAGTGGCTTAGAGAGAGGTCTTGTTAATCCAACCATCTGAAAAATTAACTATCAGAGATATTTTGCCGGTCTCGTGGTGAGTGGATGTCCTCATTGTGTAAAACTGCCTGAAGAAGTAAAATCATGCAAATGGAATGATTTAAATGGAAATGAAACTCAATGACTTACTTCAAAGGAAGATGTACACCACTGCCAACAGAAAGCAAGAGCCAATGGTACAAATAGCTGATAACATAACAAGCATCCACCTTGAGAGACCAGTCAGTCGATCAAAACACCACTCCTCCATTCTTGGATTTAGTGGATAACTTTTTCTGGATCGTCTGAAACATTTTAGATCAGTGATTCTCCACCTTTTTCTTTCCACTCATGTACCACTTTCAGTATTCCCTTTGCCATCGGTGCTCTGTGTTTAGTAAGGGATTGCTTAAGGTGGCTGAAAAGAAAAAGTTCGAAAACCTCTGTTTTAATCGTACCCAGTAGACTTGTTATGTGCACGGTTTCAGAACTCCAAAGGAAATGGGCCAGTGACAATTTTTCTCAAGTAAAATACTTCAGTAACAATTGGGTCAAGAGCAGTGATTCTCAACCTTCCCTTCCCACTCACATCCCACCTTAAGTAATCCCTTACTAATGGGATGGCATAGGGATTACTTAAAGTGGGATGTGAGTGGAAAGATAAAGGTTAAGAACCACTCTTTTAGGTGACATATCTGGGTGGCACAGTTACTGTAGCAGTTAGTGCAATGTTATTACAGTACTAACTATCTAGTTACGAATCTAGGGCTGGCTGTAAGAAATTTATAAGTTCTGCCCATGTACGTTGAAGCTATAAAAGACATTAGTGTGGCTAAAGTTGTGATATTGTGTGAAGTTTGACATCTAACTAAAGGAAAGGTATCAATAAGACCGAAAAAAAGCAAGAGAGATTTACAAGGATGTTGCTGGGACTTCAGGAACTAAATTACAGGGAAAGATTAAGCAGGTTTGGACTTTAATTGCTGGAGCACAGAAGAATGAGGGAAATTTGATAGTTATACAAAATTATGATAGGTGTAGATGGAATAAATGCAAGCAGGCTTTTTCCACTGAGGGTAGGTGAGATAAAAACCAAGAGGACATTGGTTAAGTGCAAAAGGGAAAAAGTTTAATGGGTACATTAGGAGGGACTTCCTCTCACAGAGAGTAGAGGGAGTGT
>NW_027212071.1:0-50278 GCF_036971445.1 Narcine bancroftii | reverse complement strand
AGTACAGATGCTTCCGACTTCCTTTCCAATTGCAGCTCAAAAGTAACCATACCATGGTCACTATTCCCTATGGCTCCCCTACATCGAGGTCACTTATTAACTCTGCGTCGCTGCACAGCACCAAGTCCAGAATCGACTTCCCCCTGGTATGTTCCTCCACTAGCTGCTCCAAGAAAGTATCTCGTAGACATTCAATAAACTCACTCTCTTGTGTTCCTGCCCCCGTCTGATTATCCCAGTCCACCTTCATGTTGAAGTCCCCCATAACTACCGTATTGCTACCACTTTGACATGCCACTCTTAATTCCTGATTTATACTGCCACCGATATCTGAGCTACTTTTCTGAGGCCTGTAAATGACCCCCATTATGGTCCTCATGCCTTTACAATTTCTAAATTCTATCCAAACAGACTCTACCCACGTGTTTCAATGTCTTTCCTTTCAAACGCCTGAATTTCATTTCTTACCAACAGAGCTACCCCACCCCCTCTTCCCAACTTTCTGTCTTTTCTATAGGACGTGTACCCGGGAACATTGATTTCCCAATCCATTCGTGGGAATTCGGTCGTGTCCACAGGAAAAAGGGAATCTCAGGGTTGGATGTGATGTCGTGTATGTTCTCTGCCAATCAATGGGAAATCTCCAAATCTTCAATCTTGGTGCAAGAGCCCACGAGGTACAAACCAACCATCTCCAGTCCAAGCTGCAGATTGCAAGGGCTGTAAAGTGCTGCCACCGCCTGTTCACACCGAGTACTGCATGCATGAAGCTTGGGAGAGAGAGAGAGAGAGAGAGAGAGAGAGGTATAATACCACCACCTGGTGTCCGGACTCGCGAACTACAGGATACATGATTTTTATTTTTCATGGGAATGTTGGAGAATGAGAGGAGACTTGATTAAGGTTAACAAAATAGAGCAAGATGGATTATATGGAGCTCCAATGAACAGGGAGGTCTCACCTGTGAAGGAGCAAGTGTGAGATCTCCCAGTTCATTCTTGCTCGGGCAGTGGTGGCCAATTCAAGACAGCTCCAATTAGGGGAAGAGAATATGCTGTTTCAGGTCATGGGTTTGAAACGGTTTCCCCAGTTGTGCCATTCAGACTCAAGAGAGCAGATGCTTGCAGACAGGAAGGAAACCTAGTTTTATTGGGGAGAATTGCTTGTTTTTTGGGGTGAAGGTTGTTTGTGGTCTGAGATTCCTAAATATTTTACAATGGAAGCAGCACTTTTCCTTGTGCCTGATTGCTACATAGCGGGTAAAATGTCTCAAATCTATCACTCAGCCAGTAGTTTTGGTCATTGATTTGGAGAGAGAGTGATGGCTTGGCAATATTTATAGCATGGTGAGTCCAAAGCTCTCAAAGTGACAGTGTGGAAGGAGTTTGTCTGTTCTTTGTGTTTTCTGCCACCCTTGAGAACTTAAAAAGTGTCCGTGAATTGTGGTATTGGTGAGACACAAGCTTGTTTTGCCCTCTTTTTGTTCTGTATGTCTATAAAGTTTCAGTTTAGGGATAAAATGTCCAGACACTGTTCTGTTCAAAAGTCTAGTAACCAAATCAGATTCTCCCGAGTTCTTGTCATGGATATGTATCAAGAAGCCTGTTTAGCAGCAGTCGTGTTGCATTAGAGGTGCACATACAATTTTCAAAAATAATGAGTTTGAAACCAGAAAAAGATCAGGTCGTGCCCAAAGGTTCATCTGTGCTGTTGAATTGAATTGATGCCCCCAGGTCCAGAATGTTCACTTCCACCCCATGGTCTTGAGCTTCCCAAATCGCCAATGAACTTACGGCCCCCTTGAGCTGTGGAGTGTGGGAGGAAATCCACACAGACACCGAGAGGATGTAGAAACTTCTTGCAGTCAGTGCTGACTTGATCCTGGGGTGACTCGTGCTGGAGAGGTGGGACTACTGTCCTGCCTTCACCTTGTGATGGCTGATTTTTGTCTGATGGTGGATGGAGGTCTGACATGATATTCCCTTGGCCTTGAGGGAAAGAAGAGTAGAAATTGCAAGGGCTCTGACAGAAATGTTTAAAACCTGTTTATCCACGGTTGAGGTGCCAGAGGAATGGATGTAATCTAATGTTCCTTTGTTGAAAAACGGCTTCAAAAGCCAACCAGGTGAGCCTGACAGTGATAGGTTAATTATTGGAGGGTAATCAGAGAGTACCTCGAAAAGAATCTGTTCAAATAGCTGGCCTTGATCAACCATAGCATAGAATACGGGAGTCGGGCAGTGAGGTTGAGACTAGACAAGATATTGGTGAGGCCCTGTTGAGAGTACTGTGTGCAGTTCTGGTCACCAAATGAGAGGAAAGCTATCAACAAAGTAGAGAGGGTGCAGAGAAGATTTAAGTCAATGTTACCTGGATATCAGCAACTGGATTACAAAGAAAGATTGAGCAAATGAAGTCTTTATTCTTTGGATTGTAGATGGTTGAGAGGGGATTTGATCGAGGTCTTTAAAATTACTAGGAGGATAGAACGAGTTGATGTGGATAGACTTTTTTCATTGCTGGAGCAGAGATTGAAACAGGAGGTAAAAGTTTGGAAGTAACATGAGGGGGAACTTCTTTACTCAGAGTGGTGGCTGAGTGGAGTGAGCTTCCGGGAGAAATAGTGGCGGCAGGGTCCATTTTGTCATTTCAGGGAAAATTGGAGGGGAGGGGAATGCAGAGAGGTGGTACGAGAGGAGAGTATTTAGTTCAGTGCAGACAAGAAGGGCCAAGTGACCTGTTTCTGTGCTGTAATTGTTATAGGGTAAAAATGTGTGGCAGTAACTTGGAAGTCCGATGCGTATTTGCGAATGGGTCGATGGCCACACTGAAATAGGCCGTTGATTCCCACTTGAAATAATTACATCGAATTCACGGAACAAATTTGAATTTCTCTTTTGAAGATTTGGGATGTGTATTTACCAATTGTCGGAATTAAGTTTTAACCACCCAACACGAACTTTCTGACTCCTAAAACCAAGAAAACCAAGATTTTATTTGAGAGTTTTGGTCAATTTTTATAAATACTATCTAGATGTTTTCTCTCTTTATTGTTTTCTATTGGGCAGCTGTGGGAGGGGTTACTTTTGAAATCACTATGCATTAATTTTATCTTATTTTCAAGTAAGAAATTTAAGTTTTTTAATGCATATGTTAAATTAAATGTAAAAACGTTACAAATAAGATGAATGAAGAATTGTTTCAGGAACTGGCGATCTTCCACGAGTGCCGTGAACCCCAGGAAGCAGGAATGTGTGAACGAAACACAAAACTGGCCAGAAGAAATGAGGAAACACAGCTAAAAGTGTCCAAAAAGGTGCTGATGCCATCTTGATTTTAATGCAGGTGACACCGAGGAATGCGTTGGGGCAGAGATGGTCTATGGGCAGCCAATACAGACGCCTTGGGTAACAAAGCCCGCACCACCAGTAGGGATGGATAATGGTGGGTAATGAATAAGCATATATTAGAGACACCGAGAGAGAGCGACACACACATACCCAGACAGACAGACACACACACACACAGACACAGAGAGACAGATACAGACACACAGAGAAACACACAGAGACAGAGAGAGAAACACTGACAGAGAAAGAGACAGACAGAGACACACACAGATACAGAGACACAGAAAGAGACACAGACAGAGAGAGAGAGACACACACATACAGACACAGAGAGACACACATTGTGACACAGGGAGAGAGAGACACACACAGACAGAGACACACAAACAGACACAGAGACACACACACAGAGTGAGATACACACAGAGAGACGCAGAGAGAGAGATAGACACAGAGAGAGACACAGACACAGAGAGAGACACAGACACAGAGAGAAACACAGACAGAGAGACACTCAGACACAGAGACACACAGACACAGAGAGACACACACAGACACAGAGAGACACACACAGACACAGAGAGACACACAGACACAGAGAATCACACAGTCACAGATACACACACAGACCGATAGACAGACAGAGAGAGAGACACACAGACAGAGAGAATCACACACAGACACAGAGAATCACACACAGACACAGAGAATCACACACAGACACAGAGAGACACACAGAGACATAGAGAGAAACACACAGACGTAGTGACACACGCACACAGACAGACAGAGACCCCTTGGTTGTGCCCTTCACCTTCGCACTTAACTCCCTCATCTCTCCTGGCAGGATCTCATCACCTTTCCTACCCGTGGACCATGACATCTGTCTGCTCATCCTCCTTCCTGAGAATGGTGTGACCCTTCGGCCCTTCTCGTTCATGGTGAAATATCATTCTGCCAGTCTCATCGACCTGCACCCAGTCCCTAACCCTCCTGACTTCCCACATCCATGGATCTCTGCAATTGATTCTTAAAACGTAAGAGTTTGAATGTTAAATGGTACACCATTGAGGAGTGTTGTCAAACAAAGGGATTGAGGAACTGTGGTACAGAACTGCCCGAAAGTGGAATCCCATGTGGAGATGGGGGGGTGGGGGTGGGGGGAGTGAAGAAAGCTTCTGGTATTTTGGCCTTCTGAAATGAGAGGATTGAGTGCAGGAGGTGGGAGGCCATGAGGAAGTTGGACGAGGCATGGGTGAGGCCAACTTGGGAACATTGTGTGCCGTTTGGGTGGCCGGAGGAGAGGAAGGATAGGAATGAGACAGCGCGTCGAGGAGAGGGACAAGAAGGGGTTGGCTTTCGGGGTTTGAGTTCCAGGGGAAGGTTGGACAGGCTGGGACTTTATTCCCTGGAGCGTAGAAGATTGAGGAAGATTTGAAAATTGTGAGGGGGGACGGATCGTGTCCATGGGGACAGGCTGTTTCCAAGGAGAGTGAGAGAGATTCAAAGAGGAGGACATGGATTGAGATTGAAGGGGGATTTTCTTCCCTCAGAGGGGGGTGGGAGCGTGGAATGAGCTTTGGGCCAAGGTGGTGGAGGTGGGATGGACTGGACTCTTGGGGGGGAATGTGGGGCAGGTCCTGGTGTGGAAATGTGCAGCCTGAAGGGGAGATGGACTGGAGGCCTGAGGCAGCTCTCGGCCCCTTCCCCAGTGGGACTGGGCTGGCGAAGAGATCCCGTGGAGGGGTGGCTCAAGCTCTCGCGAGAGCGACCCCTGGGGGCCGCCATGTTGTTGATCTTTCCCGCCTTCGGAGCAGTTGGTCGCGAGCGGGAGAGGTTCGTGTCGGTGCTTCACGGGCGGGAATCGGGGCATTTTGGGAGCGAGACCAGGGAGGAGGGAGTTTCAATGGGTCGCCCTTTGGGTCTTGGGCGGACGGAGCTCGGAGGGGAACGGGCGGGGAGATGGTTGTGAGGTGGGGCCGGGGAACCGTGAGGGAGTTTGTGTCGGGGTGACATTAGGGTGTGTGGTAGTCGGGGCGCGCGAGGCTGAGGGGGGTCGGGGTCCGCGAGGCTGAGGGGGGGGTCGGGGGCGGCGAGGTTGAGGGGGGTCGGGGGCCGCGAGGCTGAAGGGGGGTCGGGGGCCGCGAGGCTGAGGTGGGGGGTCGGGGCCCACGAGGCTGAGGGGGGGGTCGGGGGCGGCGAGGTTGAGGGGGGTCGGGGGCCGCGAGGCTGAAGGGGGGTCGGGGGCCGCGAGGCTGAGGTGGGGGGGCGGGGCCCGCGAGGCTGAGGGGGGTGGGTCGGTCGGGTCCCGCGAGGCTGAAGGTGGGGGGGGGGGTCGGGTCCCGCGAGGCTGAAGTGGGGTCGGGTCCCACGAGGATGAGGGGGGGGTTGGGGGCGGCGAGGCTGAAGGGTGGTCGGGGGCCGCGAGGCTGAGGTGGGGGGGGCGGGGGCGGCGAGGCTGAGGGGGGTCGAGTCCCGCGAGGCTGGGTAGGGGGCCGCGAGGCTGAAGGGGGGTCGGGGGCCGGGAGGCTGAGGGGGGGGTCGGGGCCCGCGAGCCTGAGGGGGGGGTCTGGGCCCGCGAGCCTGAGGCGGGGGGTGCGGGGGCCGCGAGGCTGAGGGGGGACGGGTCCCAGAAGGCTGAAGGGGGGATCGGGGCCCGCGAGCCTGAGGGGGGGGTCGGGGCCCGCGAGCCTGAGGTGGGGGTCGGGGCCCGCGAGCCTGAGGTGGGGGGGGCGGGGGCCGCGAGGCTGAGGGGGGATGGGGACCGGGACCCAGAAGGCTGAGGGGGGACGGGGACCGGGACCCAGATGGCTGAGGGGGGACAGGGACCGGGACCCAGAAGGCTGAGGGGGAACGGGGACCGGGACCCAGAAGGCTGAGGGCGGACGGGGACCGTGACCCAGAAGGCTGAGGGCGGACGGGGACCGGGACCCAGAAGGCTGAGGGGGGACGGGGACCCAGAAGGCTGAGGGGGGACGGGGACCCAGAAGGCTGAGGGTATACGGGGTCGGAGACCCAGAAGGCTGAGGGGGTACGGGGTCGGAGACCCAAAAGGCTGAGCGGGGACGGGAACCGGGTCCCAGAAGGCTGAGGAGGGAAGGGGACGGGGATCCAGAAGGCTGAGGGGGGACGGGGACCCAGAAGGCTGAGGGGGGACTGGGACCCAGAAGGCTGAGGAGGGACGGGGACGGGCACCCAGAAGGCTGAGGTGGGACGGGGACCCAGAAGGCTGAGGGGGGACGGGGACCGGGACCCAGAAGGCTGAGGGGGAACGGGGACCGGGACCCAGAAGGCTGAGGGCGGACGGGGACCGGGACCCAGAAGGCTGAGGGCGGACGGGGACCGGGACCCAGAAGGCTGAGGGGGGACCGGGACCCAGAAGGCTGAGGGGGGACGGGGACCTAGAAGGCTGAGGGGGGACGGGGACCCAGAAGGCTGAGGGGGGACTGGGACCCAGAAGGCTGAGGAGGGACGGGGACGGGCACCCAGAAGGCTGAGGGGGGACGGGGACCCAGAAGGCTGAGGGCGGACGGGGACCGGGACCCAGAAGGCTGAGGGCGGACGGGGACCGGGACCCAGAAGGCTGAGGGGGCACGGGGACCCAGAAAGCTGAGGGGGGACGGGGACCCAGAAGGCTGAGGGGGGACGGGGACCCAGAAGGCTGAGGGGGGACGGGGACCCAGAAGGCTGAGGGGGGTCAGGGACCCAGAAGGCTGAGGGGGGACGGGGACCCAGAAGGCTGAGGGGGGACGGGGACCCAGAAGGCTGAGGGGGGACGGGGACCCAGAAGGCTGAGGGGGGGACGGGGACCCAGAAGGGTGAGGGGGGACCGGGACCCAGAAGGCTGAGGGGGGACGTGGACCCAGAAGGCTGTGGGGGGACGGGGACCCAGAAGGCTGAGGAGGGACGGGGAGCCAGAAGGCTGAGGGGGGACGGGGACGGGGACCCAGAAGACTGAGGAGGGACGGGGACGGGGACCCTGAAGGCTGAGGGGGGACGGGGACCCTGAAGGCTGAGGAGGGACGGGGACCCAGAAGGCTGAGGGGGGACGGGGACCCAGAAGGCTGAGGGGGGACGGAGACACAGAAGGCTGAGGGGGGATGGGGACCCAGAAGGCTCGGGGGGACGGGGACCCAGAAGGCTCAGGGGGGACGGGGACCCAGAAGGCTCAGGGGGGACGGGGACCCAGAAGGCTCAGGGGGGACGGGGACCCAGAAGGCTCAGGGGGGACGGGGACCCAGAAGGCTCAGGGGGGTCGGGGACCCAAAAGGCTGAGGGGGGACGGGTCTGGGACCCTGAAGGCTAAGGGGGGAAGGGGACCCAGAATGCTGAGGTGGGACGGGTCTGGGTCCCAGAAGGCTGAGTGGGGACGGGAACAGGGACCCACAAGGCTGCGGATGCCTGGAGCGCATGGCCGGGCAGGATAGTGGAGTCTGGAATAATAGGGACCTTTAACAATTAGACAGGCACATTGATGCGAGAAAAATAGTGTTTTACGGGTGTGAGGGGGGAAAGGTTCAGTTTGTAGAAGGCTTGAGATATTGTCTTGGACACCGCCCTGGACATCTCAGGTAAAAACCCTCCACCATTGAGAACATTTGCAGGGAACGCTGCTGTCAGAGAGCAGCAGCAATCAAGGATCCACATCACCCGCTCGGTTCTCACTGCTCCCATCAGGAAAGAGGTATAGCCAGGTTCAGGAACAGCTGCTACTCCTTCACCACGAGACTCAACACACATTCAGGGACTCATTTAAAGACTCTCCCTTTTGCACTTTGAATTTTTTCTCTCTCTATTGCAGTTTGTTTTCATTTCCACATTTTCAGAGACTTCAAGTAGATGAGTCCAGTTGGGGAAACTTGGTTTTGGTCTATATCATGGTTACTTTTAACTCCTTTTATTGTTCATTTATATTAGTGTCTGGGCCCCTATGTGGTCCAGGTACAGCTGACAGACCTTTACCAAAGGGTCACGTTTATGTGATTTTTTTTTTTCCGTAGGTAACTGCAGTTCATTTCCACAGCCCAGCGTGCTATCGGACATCCAGTTGACCATGATACATCTATTCGCGAAGGCCAGTGCTATTTTTATCAATGAGATTAGATATTTGGTCAAGTTGTCGCTTGTTTCAATGAAGAGATTGCTCCAGGTCTCACGTGGAGGTCACTGCTGTGATCGTGGTGAATTTTTCTGCGCTTTCTTGCCAAAATGGCCTCACTTTCACGCACGACAACGTAGAAAAGTTTAATGAAGCTCATCATCCCATTGGCCTTCATAACTATCCTATCAACCTGAGTGGCAACCTTGAGGGATGTTTGGATTTGAACCCCAAAGTCCCTCTGTTTAGCCTCACTCATGTAACCGACTGGTAACCTTGTACCCAGCCTTCTGGTTTGTCCTCTCAAAATGCATCACCTCACACTTACCTGGATTGAACTCCTTATCCTTCGACAACCTTCAGCTTCATCCACAACTCCTCCAACCTTCACATCATCTGCAGACATACTGACCCATCTTCTGCCTCTTCATCCAGGTCATTTATAAAAATCATCAAGAGCAGGGGTCCCAGAACAGATCCTTGTGGCACTCCACTCCTCTCTGCTTTCTTCCAACAAGACAATTTTTTATCCACAGCCAAAGTTACCCCGATCCTTTGCCAAATTGCTTTCTGATGAGTCTCGTCAAATTCTTGCTAAAATCCATGTAGACCACATCTACCACACGACCCTCATTCATTTCCTTTGTTACCCCACTCAAATAAAACTCATTTAGACTCATGAGGCATGACCTTCCCATCACAAAGCCATGCTGTCTGACCTTGAGAAGTCTGTACTTCTGCAAATGCTCATAGATCCTAACTGGTCTATAATTCCCAAGATTCTCCCCATTACCTTTTCTAAACAAGGCGACTGCATTTGATGGTTTGCGCTGGATTTTGGGGGCAGGGGGCTGGGTGTTTGTGGGCAAGGGCTGGGTTTGGGGGCTGTAGGTGACTCGAAATTCTCTTCTCCTCTGAACTGCAAGGAACACTATGTCTAACTTCCTGCTGATGTGACTCTGACTGTTTTATGACTGAATGAAGTGAATTTTGTGTAATATTGCACTTTATACCATGACAATCAATTGAATTTTGATCTTGGCATGTTTGGAAGAATGTTCTGAGTGACAGTGACCCAGGTTCAAATCTGTCACCATGTAAGGGGTTTGAGTGTTTTTTTTTCTCACCCTTGTTGAAGTCGATTTCCTGTCAAGGTACAAAAAGATACAGTAACAAACCACAAACTCTAAAACACAGTCTTTATTGAGTCATGCCAGCAGGAATGAGGGGTACCAGTGGTGGGTGAACAGACTCACCTCACTATCAATGTTTGAACGGCAGTTAAAGAACACAGTCACATGGTAGAGCTTTTAAGACATTTTCCTGCCAACAAATTGGATAACATTTCTTGGAAGGTATTAGTACAGCTTCTGCTTTACATTTTGCACATCCTCTTCCTCAAGACACAGAAAGGATATGTTGTTGGCAATTTAATCTCATGTGCCCATTATAATTAAGAACATCCTTCTGGTCTACAAAATTTCAACAGAAATCTGGAAGGGTTGCTCACAGTACACATTGGTAATCATTCTCTGCCTGTCTGATTTCTGGTTTCCAATTTACACATGTAAATGTCTAATTTCATAGTCATTTTTAATTCTTGAAGTTGACAATGGTGGCTAACAGTTCAAAGCAGAAACAGCCATTCTGGGACTGAGTGGTGCTGAAGGCTTCTTGCAGCCTTTGGATCAGGCCTGATGAGCCTCCTTCAGGTGGCCAGAATACCCCAGATGTAAAGTCACATATTCTGCCCGAATGCGGCTGTAAGGAGGCCATGTGAAAGAGCAGATGCGGCTCGGAGGAGTACTTACCAATCTTCCTTCGGGAGGTATGATCTCCGTGTCTGAGCAATTCCCCCGAGGAACCTGAATGCAGCCGCCTGATGATAATCAGCCAGGGACCCAAATCCCCGCGCCTGACAGCCCCTCTCCTCATGCCCGACAACCCACCCTTCCCGCGTCCGACAGCCCCATTCACCTCACCCGAGAGCCCCCATCACTGCTCCCGACACCACCCATGCCTCCCCTGCCCCAACATCCTGTGCCAGCCGCACCTGCCCTGATGTCCTGCGCTGACAGGAACTGGAGTGCGCTCTGAGGCGCCTCTCCTGAAGCTTTCCCTTTCAGGCTGCCATCTGAAAGAACATTCCATAGGGCTGTTTCTGCTTCTGCAGACTGATTCTTGACGGAGAATGCAGCTGAAAGTGGCTCCAGCTGTAGTCAATTCACACTATTGTTTTAGAGATGAGGCAGGCATTAGGATATGAGACTCAGTCGTGGAGTTGAGAATTGATTCCTGTCTGAAATGTCCTTGGTCACTCTCTCTCCTAGCTTCCTGGCAAAATCTGTGTGATGATGTCTTCATCAGAATTATCAGAACAAGATCCAGCTAATATTCTGCACCCTTCATCAAATTGGAAAGTGAATGGGGGGAGTTGTGTGGTCAGGGCTTAATATGACACAGAATGATGCAGGTCTGTGTGGATTCAGTTGAAATGAGAGGGCAGATAACCTTTAACTTATCCCTGATCCCCCAACAAACCCACTCCCCCAATGCTAATCCCCCAAATGGCACAAGGTTGAACTGAGTCCTTTCAGGGTGAGAGGCAGAAGAGTGGCCTTTGTTCTGTACAAGGGCCAACAGATGCCAAGGACCGATCACCTCAAGGAGTGAACGAGGATTTAGAATAGGTTTTCCCCAACACAGAACAAAGTAGGAGCAGGAGGCTGTTTCTCCCCGTGAGCCTATTCTGCCTTTAGGTGAAGGACCACCAGAATGAGGAATAAAGAATGAAGCTGGAGGAACTCAGCAGGTTAGGCAGTGTCCATGGAGAGAGATGGTCAGTTAATGATTCAGGTCCGTACACAGACTGAAGCGAGAAGGGGAGCTGGCACAAAATTGGGAGGGGCCAGTGCCTCGGAAGCCACAGAGGATCACAAGACCACCCGACAGGCTGAACTTGTGATGGACACTATGAACTATGTATGTCATAAAGTACAGTACGTGCTCTGTGTCGCCAGATCACCTCGTTGGGTTTTATCTCAAAGAAGTGGTGAAAGGCTTTGATATAGATGTATGGACTGGCCAGTCCATATCTACCTGACCTTCTCCAACCTCTCCCTTAGCTCCACCCTGGATTTCCCGGACTTGCCCCCTCTTGCTTCTGTTCATGGAACCTGGCCCAGTCGTGTATCAGTAATGCTCAGGTTTTTGGTCATTGAAGGTGTTTAATCACTCCATCCTATTTGACGTGATTATTGTGTGCACCACAATGCTGATCCCAAAGGCTTTGGGCAATGTGTACACCTGGTGTAACTGTGCCCAAACTGTCTGTGCTGCACACGTGGATGAGGAATCGAACTCCCACTTTGAGGTGACTCAGAGAATTAATGAAGGACACAGAGTTTCACCAAACCACACTCCAACTCTCTTCGTTCTTATATGCAAGATTCTTTGCACAAAACAGAGAGAGAGTTATTGATCGTATTTACACCAGCTTGACTTCAAGTCACAAGATAGTCTCGCGAGCCATTTACTTGAATGATGGCTCGCGTGGCAGCACCCACTCCTGGCGACTGTGGGTCACTCTGATTAGGGCGTCCGAGCAATGCCAGCATAAATGTTGCCAATATTTAGGAGAAGTGTTGCCCAATTAAGGAATGGTTGTGGTGTTTTGGAGAATTTGTGTACAATGGTTGTTTTGGGAGAAGTGGAGGTTCTAATAAACAAAAACTGAAGGTTGTGTTTTGAAGGAAAGTATGGAGTGCTTTGCTAAAAAGGGACAAAAGTTGTATTTTTCAAAATAGGTCCTGTTTTTGGGTCAAAACCGACATCTTTACTGTGCAAAAATGTGTGCAATTTTCATTTCAAAAGCCAAAACTGTGATTTTCAAATTGGGGTTGAAAAAAACATCTGTGCTTTGTAAAATATGATACAATAAGATACAGGAGCAGAAGTAGGCCATTTGGCCCATTGTGTCCATTCCATCATGAACTGATCCATTCTCCCACTCACCTTTAATACCTTGACTATTCAGATATGTCACGGAGTTGTGTTAACCTTTAATATTAATTTAATATTTCTCGTATATAAAAATGTCTTAGTAAATTAAATTACTGAGGTAAAATATTGTACCTGTATTCTTGATGAGTTAGCTTGGATGTTTCCAGGTGTACAGAAGCCATACCACTTGGGATCATTAAAGCAAACACTGTGTCTGGGGCTCGAGAAAAATTTTTTCAATTGGTTTGGTTTGCCTCAAGAAATGAAATCAGATCAGGGAAAGAATTTTATGTCAGATGTATTTCAACCGTTAGTTTATAAACAAGGAGCTCAACAAATTGCATTGTCAGGATTTAAATATGGCGGTTCGGAAATTATGTAAAGATAAAATGCCCAGGGTTTCTTTGGAAAAATTGACTTGGAAATATGAGTTGGTGGGGGGGGGGGGGGGGTGGGTGTGGTTTGTGTCTTCCTCATTTTAAGAATTTTGAAAAGCAGCTCAATTGAGATTTATAAATATATTGAATAATTTAGATGATATTCCAGCTTGGGTTTCTGTTGAATTTAATGCAATAGGGAATACGAATCCCCAAGATTTTATTTACAAATGGAATCCTAAGCTTTATTTGGAAGTGGGGAATCATCTATTTTGAAACATTTGATTGAGTTGATAATGAAATTGGCATGAAAGGTTTAATATTGAAATAGGCATTTTCCTTCTTCAATAGACAACCAATCCTGGAAGATTTGGAGATGGAAGGGTATTAAGAAAATTAGTTTTGAGGATGTGAGATTGAAATCTTTGAAAGAATTATCTTGTTATTACCAAGTTAAAGCTTTTTTATCTGTAAAAATAGGTCTTACTTTGATGTTACCTAATCAAAGTGAATTAGAATTACTGATTTGTTATCCTACTGGAAATAAATTTATTTCAGTAATGTTTAACTTGCTTCAATCTCAGGCCCCCAAAACTGGAGTGAATAAATCTAGATGAAGATGGGAAATAGATTTAAATTCTCAAATAAGCGAAAAGGATTGGATGGATTTGTGTAAATAATATGACTAAGATATAGGTTGGTTCAATATAATTTTTTACATCAGTTCTATTTGACAACGTAGAAAAGTTTAATGAAGCTCATCAAGGCTGAGGGGGGTCGGGGACCCAGAAGGCTGAGGGGGGATGGGGTCCCAGAAGGCTGAGGGGGGACGGGGACCCAGAAGGCTGAGGGGGGACGGGGACCCAGAAGGCTGAGGGGGGACGGGGACGGGGACCCAGAAGGCTGAGGTGGGACGGGGACCCAGAAGGCTGAGGGGGGACGGCGACTCAGAAGGCTGAGGGGGACGGGGACTCAGAAGGCTGAGGGGGGCGGGGACCCTGAAGGCTGAGGAGGACGGGGACGGGGTCCCAGAATGCTGACGGGGGACGGGGACCCATAAGGCTGAGGTGGGACGGGGACGGGGACCCAGAAGGCTGAGGGGGGACGGGGACCAAGAAGGCTGAGGGGGGATGGGGACCCAGAAGGCTCAGGGGGGACGTGGACCCAGAAGGCTGAGTGGGGACGGGGACCCAGAAGGCTGAGGGGGGACGGGGACCCAAAAGGCTGAGGGGGGACGGGTCTGGGACCAAGAAGGCTAAGGGGGGACGGGGACAGGGACCCAGAATGCTGAGGGGCGACGGGGACCCCGAAGGCTGAGTGGGGACGTGGACCCACAAGGCTGCGGATGCCTGGAGCGCATGGCCGGGCAGGATAGTGGAGTCTGGAATAATAGGGACCTTTAACATTTAGACAGGCACATTGATGCAAGAAAAATAGTGGGTTACGGGTGTGAGGGGAGAACGGTTCAGTTTGTAGAAGGTTTGAGCTATTGTCTTGTGACACCAATACCCCTGAGCAAAAAGCTCTGCAAAAGTACGGACACCGCCCAGAACATCTCATGTAAAAACCCTCCACCATTGAGAACATTTGCAGGGAACGCTGCTGTCAGAGAGCAGCAGCAATCAAGGATCCACATCACCCGCTCTGTTCTCACTGCTCCCATCAGGGAAGAGGTATAGCCAGGTTCAGGAACAGCTGCTACCCCTTCACCACCAGACTCAACACACATTCAGGGACTCATTTAAAGACTCTCCCTTTTGCACTTTGAATTTTTTTCTCTCTGTTGCAGTTTGTTTTCATATCCACATTTTCAGAGATTACAAGTCGATGAGTCCAGTTGGGGAAACTTGGTTTTGGTCTATATAATGGTTACTTTCATCCCCTTTTATTGTTCATTTGTATTAGTGTCTGGGCCCCTATGTGGTCCAGGTACAGCTGACAGACCTTTACCAAAGGGTCACGTTTATGTGATTTTTTTTTCCCGTAGGTAACTGCAGTTCGTTTCCACAGCCCAACGTGCTATCGGACATCCAGTTGATCGTGATACATCTCTTCGCGAAGGCCAGTGCTATTTTTATAAATGAGATTAGATATTTGGTCAAGTTGTCGCTTGTTTCAATGAAGAGATTGTCAGGTCTCACGTGGAGGTCACTGCTGTGATCGTGGTTAATTTTTCTGCGCTTTCTTGCCAAAATGGCCTCACTTTCACGCACGACAACGTAGAAAAGATTAATGAAGCTCATCATCCCATTGGCCTTCATAACTATCTTATCAACCTGAGCGGCAACCTTGAGGGATGTTTGGATTTGAACCCCAAAGTCCCTCTGTTTATCCTCACTCATGTAACCGACTGGTAACCTTGTACCCAGCCTTCTGGTTTGTCCTTCCAAAATGCATCACCTCACACTTACCTGGATTGAAATCCTTATCCTTCGACAACCTTCAGCATCATCCACAACTCCTCCAACCTTCACATCATCTGCAGACATACTGACCCATCTTCTGCCTCTTCATCCAGGTCATTTATAAAAATCATCAAGAGCAGGGGTCCCAGAACAGATCCATGTGGCACTCCACTCCTCTCTGCTTTCTTCCAACAAGACAATTTTTTATCCACAGCCAAAGTTACCCTGATCCTTTGCCAAATTGCTTTCGAATGAGTCTCGTCAAATTCTTGCTAAAATCCATGTAGACCACATCTACCACACGACCCTCATTCATTTCCTTTGTTACCCCACTCAAATAAAACTCATTTAGACTCATGAGGCATGACCTTCCCATCACAAAGCCATGCTGACTGACCTTGAGAAGTCTGTACTTCTGCAAATGCTCATAGATCCTAACTGGTCTATAATTCCCAAGATTCTCCCCATTACCTTTTCTAAACAAGGCGACTGCATTTGATGGTTTGCGCTGGATTTTGGGGGCAGGGGGCTAGGTGTTTGTGGGCAAGGGCTGGGTTTGGGGGCTGTAGGGGACTCAGGGAATTCTCTTTTCCTCTTAACTGCAAGGAACACTATGTCTAACTTCCTGCTGATGTGACTCTGTCTGCTTTATGACTGAATGAAGTGAATTTTGTGTAATATTGCACTTTATACCATGACAATCAATTGAATTTTGATCTTGGCATGTTTGGAAGAATGTTCTGAGTGACAGTGACCCAGGTTCAAATCTGTCACCATGTAAGGGGTTTGAGTGTTTTTTTTTCTCACCCTTGTTGAAGTCGATTTCCTGTCAAGGTACAAAAAGGTACAGTAACAAACCACAAACTCTAAAACACAGTCTTTATTGAGTCATGCCAGCAGGAATGAGGGGTACCAGTGGTGGGTGAACAGACTCACCTCACTATCAATGTTTGAACGGCAGTTAAAGAACACACTCACATGGTAGAGCTTTTAAGACATTTTCCTGCCAACAAATTGGATAACATTTCTTGGAAGGTATTAGTACAGCTTCTGCTTTACATTTTGCACATCCTCTTCCTCAAGACATAGAAAGGATTTGTTGTTGGCAATTTAATCTCATGTGCCCATTATAATTAAGAACATCCTTCTGGTCTACAAAATTTCAACAGAAATCTGGAAGGGTTGCTCACAGTACACATTGGTAATCATTCTCTGCCTGTCTGATTTCTGGTTTCCAATTTACACATGTAAATGTCTAATTTCATAGTCATTTTTAATTCTTGAAGTTGACAATGGTGGCTAACAGTTCAAAGCAGAAACTGCCATTCTGGGACTGAGTGGTGCTGAAGGCTTATTGCAGCCTTTGGATCAGGCTTGATGAGCCTCCTTCAGGTGGCCAGAATACCCCCGATGTAAAGTCACATATTCTATCCGAATGCGGCTGTAAGGAGGCCATGTGAAAGAGCCTGATGCGGCTCGGAGGAGTACTTACCAATCTTCCTTCGGGAGGTATGATCTCCGTGTCTGAGCAATTCCCCCGAGGACCCTGAATGCAGCCGCCTGATGATAATCAGCCAGGGACCCAAATCCCCGCGCCTAACAGCCCCCCTCCTCGTGCCCGACAACCCATCCTTCCTGCGTCCGACAGCCCCATTCACCTCACCCGAGAGCCCCCATCACCGCGCCCGACACCACCCATCACTGCTGCCTGACAGCCTCCCCTGCCCCAACATCCTGTGCCAGCCGCACCTGCCCTGATGTCCTGCGCTGACAGGAACTGGAGTGCGCTCTGAGGCGCCTCTCCTGCAGCTGTCCCTTTCAGGCTGCCATCTGAAAGAACATTCCATAGGGCTGTTTCTGCTTCTGCAGACTGATTCTTGACGTAGAATGCAGCTGAAAGTGGCTCCAGCTGTAGTCAATTCGCACTATTGTTTTAGAGATGAGGCAGGCATTAGGATATGAGACTCAGTCGAGGAATTGAGAATTGATTCCTGTCTGAAATGTCCTTGGTCACTCTCTCTCCTAGCTTCCTGGGAAAATCTGTGTGATGATGTCTTCATCAGAATTATCAGAACAAGATCCAGCTAATATTCTGCACCCTTCATCAAATTGGAAAGTGAATGGGGGGAGTTGTGTGGTCAGGGCTTAATATGACACAGAATGATGCAGGTCTGTGTGGATTCAGTTGAAATGAGAGGGCAGATAACCTTTAACTTATCCCTGATCCCCCAACAAACCCACTCCCCCAATGCTAATCCCCCAAATGGCACAAGGTTGAACTGAGTCCTTTCAGGGTGAGAGGCAGAAGAGTGGCCTTTGTTCTGTACAAGGGCCAACAGATGCCAAGGACCGATCACCTCAAGGAGTGAACGAGGATTTAGAATAGGTTTTCCCCAACACAGAACAAAGTAGGAGCAGGAGGCTGTTTCTCCCCGTGAGCCTATTCTGCCTTTAGGTGAAGGACCACCAGAACGAGGAATAAAGAATGAAGCTGGAGGAACTCAGCAGGTTAGGCAGTGTCCATGGAGAGAGATGGTCAGTTAATGATTCAGGTCCATACACAGACTGAAGCGAGAAGGGGAGCTGGCACAAAATTGGGAGGGGCCAGTGCCTCGGAAGCCACAGAGGATCACAAGACCACCCGACAGGCTGAACTTGTGATGGACACTATGAACTATGTATGTCATAAAGTACAGTATGTGCTCTGTGTCGCCACATCACCTCGTTGGGTTCTATCTCAAAGAAGTGGTGAAAGGCTTTGATATAGATGTATGGACTGGCCAGTCCATATCTTCCTGACCTTCTCCAACCTCTCCCTTAGCTCCACCCTGGATTTCCCGGACTAGCCCCCTCTTGCTTCTGTTCATGGAACCTGGCCCAGTCGTGTATCAGTAATGCTCAGGTATTTGGTCATTGAAGGTGTTTAATCACTCCATCCTATTTGACGTGATTATTGTGTGCACCACAATGCTGATCCCAAAGGCTTTGGGCAATGTGTACACCTGGTGTAACTGTGCCCAAACTGTCTGGGCTGCACACGTAGATGAGGAATCGAACTCCCACTTTGAGTTGACTCAGAGAATTAATGAAGGACACAGAGTTTCACCAAACCACACTCCAACTCTCTTTCGTTCTTATATGCAAGATTCTTTGCACAAAACAGAGAGAGAGTTATTGATCGTATTTACACCAGCTTGACTTCAAGTCACAAGATAGTCTCGCGAGCCATTTACTTGAATGATGGCTCACGTGGCAGCACCCACTCCTGGCGACTGTGGGTCACTCTGATTAGGGTGTCCGAGCAATGCCAGCATAAATGTTGCCAATATTTAGGAGAAGTGTTGCCCAATTAAGGAATGGTTGAGGTGTTTTGGAGAATTGCATTGTCAGGATTTAAATATGGCGGTTCGGAAATTATGTAAAGATAAAATGCCCAGGGTTTCTTTGGAAAAATTGACTTGGAAATATGAGTTGGTGGGGGGGGGGGGGGGGGATGTGGTTTGTGTCTTCCTCATTTTAAGAATTTTGAAAAGCAGCTCAATTAAGATTTATAAATATATTGTATAATTTAGATGATATTCCAGCTTGGGTTTCTGTTGAATTTAATGCAATAGGGAATACGGATCCCCAAGATTTTATTTACAAATGGAATCCTAAGCTTTATTTGGAAGTGGGGAATCATCTATTTTGAAACATTTGATTGAGTTGATAATGAAATTCGCATGAAAGGTTTAATATTGAAATAGGCATTTTCCTTTTTCAATAGACAACCAATTCTGGAGGATTTGGAGATGGAAGGGTATTAAGAAAATTAGTTTTGAGGATGTGAGATTGAAATCTTTGAAAGAATTATCTTGTTATTACCAAGTTAAAGCTTTTTTATCTTTAAAAATAGGTCTTACTTTGATGTTACCTAATCAAAGTGAATTAGAATTACTGATTTGTTATCCTGCTGGAAATAAATTTATTTCAGTAATGTATAACTTGCTTCAATCTAAGGCCCCAAAAACTGGAGTGAATAAATCTAGATGAAGATGGGAAATAGATTTAAATTCTCAAATAAGCGAAAAGGATTGGTTGATATAGGTTGGTTCAATATCATTTTTTACATCAGTTCTATTTGACTCCACAAAAATCAAATAGATTAAATCCTGCCGTATCGGATTAATGTTTTCGATGTGAACCTGAGATTGGAACATTTTAGCATTCAACTTGGCAATGTCCTAAAGTTAGACAATTTTGGATTGGGGTACGTAATTTTCACAGGCCTTCATGTTATTTTTACCGAGTAATATTAAGCTCACACCAAGACACAAGAGCAACTTGTCCGTGAACTACTCTTTGCAGACGATGCCGCTTTAGTTGCGCATTCAGAGCCAGCTCTTCAGCGCTTGATGTCCTGTTTTGCGGAAACTGCCAAAATGTTTGGCCTGGAAGTCAGCCTGAAGAAAACTGAGGTCCTCCATCAGCCAGCTCCCCACCATGACTACCAGCCCCCCCACATCTCCATCGGGCACACAAAACTCAAAATGGTCAACCAGTTTACCTATCTCAGCTGCACCATTTCATCGGATGCAAGGATCGACAACGAGATAGACAACAGACTCGCCAAGGCAAATAGCGCCTTTGGAAGACTACACAAAAGAGTTTGGAAAATCAACGAACTGAAAAACCTCACAAAGATTAGCGTATACAGAGCCATTGTCATACCCACACTCCTGTTTGGCTCCGAATCATGGGTCCTCTACCGGCATCACGCTTCCACCAGCGTTGTCTCTGCTCCATCCTCAACATTCATTGGAGCGACTTCACCTCCAACATCGAAGTACTCGATATGGCAGAGGCCGACGCTGCTGAAGATCCAACTGTGCTGGGTAGGTCACGTCTCCAGAATGGAGGACCATCGCCTTCCCAAGATGGTGTTATATGGCGAGCTCTCCACTGGCCACCGAGACAGAGGTGCACCAAAGAAGAGGTACAAGGACTGCCTAAAGAAATCTCTTGGTGTCTTCCACATTAACCACCGCCAGTGGGCCGATATCGCCTCAAACCGTGCATCTTGGCGCCTCTCAGTTTGGCCGGCAGCAACCTCCTTTGAAGAAGACCGCAGAGCCCACCTCACTGACAAAAGACAAAGGAGGAAAAACCCAACACCCAACCCCAACCCACCAATTTTCCCTTGCGACCGCTACAACCATGTCTGCCTGTCCTGCATCGGACTTGTCAGCCATAAACGAGCCTGCAGCTGACGTGGACATTACCCCTCCATAAATCTTCGTCCGCGAAGCCAAGCCAAAGAAAGATTAAGGTTATGAGGCCAAAATTAAATTGAAATATTTATCACATTGAATTTGTGTCAATTGCTTCAGCAGTTGCTCGGAAATGTATAGCTGTAGCGGCACACATCGAGACGCAGTCGAATCGGCTCTGCACTGTTACGGCCGCAGCAGCAGTGTAGCCGTGTCAAGATGTTACTGCTGGGCGCATCTTCTCCCCAGCTCAAACGGGCCATGCAGATGCACTTGGCTGCGTCGTTACATCACCGCCCCTGTGTGGGCGGCACTTACGGGCCACCTGATAAGGTGCAGCATGGGAATTTTCCAATATAAACTGTTGGAAGTGCAAGCGACTAACAAAGTCATCTCCTTATTTCATTTCTCCTTGTAGCTACCGCTACAATTGGTGACCCCGACGAGTCCAGACGATTCTGGACTCCACACCATGGATGCTGCAGCAGTCAACGCAGTGGCTATGAAATTGCCAACCTCTGGACGCTTCGCCCACGCACTTGGTTCAGGCAAGCGGAAGCACGATTTCACCTCCGGCAGATCACGTCTGACTCGACAACGTTCTACCATGTCGTCAGTTCCCTGGACCAAGAGACCGCGGCCAGGGTGGACGACCTGATACACGATCCCCGGAGGAAGGAAATACCCAGCCCTCAACAAACTCCTCTTGAGGGCTTTCGGCCTGTTCAGACGACAGTGCGCTGCCAGGCTGATGCACCTGCACAGCTAAGGAGACAGAACACCATGTGCCCTGATGGATGAGATGGTTGCACGAGCAGAGGGCCACAAGTCATGCCTCATGTCTGAGTAGGCTTTCTTGGAACAGATGCCAGATGACATACAACTGCCGTTGACGGACGAAGATTTCTCAGAGCCACGTAAGGTCACGGCCAGAGCTGATGCGCTGTGCACATGAAACATGAAAATGAGTCCGCCGTGAACCGATTGACTCATCCTCATGTGGGGCAGCAGAACTGATCCCACCCGAACCGAGCACAACCGCCCCCCACCAAATTAGCAGAGGCACTGAACGTTAGCTGGTGTCTTTATCAGCAACATCGATGGGCTCGAGCGTGAAGATGCAGCCAGCCCTGCTCATTTTCAGAAAATGCCCAGGCCAGCCGCCGCTCATGGACAAGGTGGCTGACCTCACCAATAGCCTCTTGAACATTACTGACAAGGCTAGTGGCCGGCACGGGTGCTGAACTCAGTGTCATCCCACCAATCGCCCTGAAGAGACGAATATACCCACAAGGTCCCACCCTCTGGGCGACAAAAAAGACTGCCATCAAGACCTTTGTCACGCACAATGTCCAAAAACAACTCGGCAGAGAAAATTTCTAGTGGAATTTCATTCGAGCCACTGTGGACACATCACTTCTCGGCGCAGACTTTCTACGAGCACACAGCCTGCCTTTGGACGTGAAGGCCAAACGCTTGGTCCATTCCCAGACATCCCAATAGATATTTCTCGAGGAATGCTTTATGTTCTTGGCATTCTCCAGTTTATTTGTTTTTTTAGGAGTGGGGGGGATGTTGGTAGGGTGGGTTGAGGGGGATGGGAGGATAATACCACATGTTTAATTTTAAAAAATAATTTACAGTTGAATGTAATACAATTATTATTTTGGTGAAAAATTGAGAAATAAAGTATTAAAAAACCAAATTGCATTGTCTGCAAATCACCCAGAATGTGTGATGTGTGGCGGCTCACCACCAGGCAGGCGAACCAGCCCCGCTTGTAAGCCACGCGGTGGGACAGCCGGCCAAAATGGCGCCATTGGATGTGTTCCTTTCCTCCCAGCACGGGGCTCAGAAGCCCCGAGCTGGGGGACCACGTGATGCCCAGGTGACGTCAGCGCCCTCCAGCATGGTTTTCAGCCAGGTCCAGGATGGGAGTATAAGTACAGCTTAGCAGCCTGCAATAAACTAGTCTGCTCACTGAGCTCAAACTGTCTGGTTGTGTGTGTTCTTTCAGGAGCACTGTAGCTGATGCAACAATTGGTGACCCTGATTGGATCAAACGTCTTTGAACCCATCATGAGTGAGCCTGGGGTGATCAGCGCCTTAGCCGCGAAACTCCATGAATTCTGGGTTCAGGAGCTGGAGACCTGCGTCAGCCACGCGGAGGCTCAGTTTCACCTCTGCCAGACCTCGTCCGACACAACCAAATTCTATCATGTGGTCGCTGCCCTGGACCTGGCCATCGGCAGACACGTGCTGCACCTTGCTCAGCACCCACCCGCCGAAGACAAATACGAGACCGTCAAGCAAGTGCTTACTGGATCCCTCGGACTATACAGACACCAGCATGCCGCTCAGATGCTACACCTCGGCCCCCTGAGGGACAGGTCCCCAATGGAGCTGATGGACGAGATGCTCACGCTCATGGGTGAGCACACCAACTCCCCACTCTTCGAGTGCATTTTCCTCGACCATATGCCCGGAGACGTCCAGCTGCTGCTGGTCCAGGAGAGCTTCACTGACGTGAGGAAGGTCCCCAAGAAGGCCCAGGAGCTATGGCACGCACTATTCCCAGAGGGCTCAGTGGTCCAGTAGGTCTCGAGGCACAGACATGACCACGCCAAGCCTGCCCCGAGCGCTGCAGTAGAGCATTTGGCTCCTGCAGGGGTGCCCAAGAGCATAACCAAGGCCACAGCATCCGCTCCATGCCTCTGCTCCTACCACCAGCGCTGGGGAGCCAAGGCTCGGAAGTGTCATCAGTCTGGCTCATTCCAGGGAAATGACCAGGCCGGCCAGGGTTAATGGCTGCGGGGGCTGGCGAAGAACACAGCCTCCTCTATCTGCGGGACTCAGTCAGCAGCTGGCAGTTCCTCGTTGATCTGGAGCCCAGATCAATGTCATCCTGGCCACGACCGTCGAGTCCAGGAACTGACCTTGTGGTCCTCCCCTCCGTGCAGCCAATGCAACAGCAATCCAGATGTATGGAGACAAGACAGTCCACTTCCAGATCAGCCAATGAAATTTCACGAGGTTCACCGTCTTGTCCTTTCCAACTGCCATCCTGGGTGCAGACTTCCTCCTCGCACATGGGCTTCTGGTAGATATTCGGGGTAGGCGCCTGGTGGATGCCGTACCTTCCAGGCCGTTCGCCTCGACGCCTCCTGCTCGGAGCAACCACAGATGGCCACGATTAGCACACCCAGAGACTCGTTCCAGTGAGTCCCGGAAGAGTTCACGACACTCATCAAGCCATAGTTCTCCGCTGCCTCACCGCACCACGGGCTGTTCCACCACATCCCCACTCAGGGCCCACTGGTTCACGCCAAGGCTCGCCGGCTCCTGCCTGACAATCTCAAGGAGGCGAAGGAGGAGTTTTGGCACCTGTTGGACCTGGGGATCATTCGGCGGTCTGAAAACCCATGGGCCTCGCCGCTCCACCTGGTCCTGAAAGCCTCCGGTGGCTGGCGTCCCTGCGGAGACTATCGACGGCTCAATGAGGTAACAGTTCCTGACCGTTATCCCATCCCTCACATCCAAGACTTTGCGGCCAACCTGCATGGTGCGAGGGTTTTCTCCATGGTTGACCTGGTGCGTGGATATTACCAGATCCCGGTGCACCCTGAGGACATACCAAAGACAGCAATCATCTCCCCCTTTGGCTTGTTCGAATTCCTGCGCATGCCATTCAGGCTCAAGGGTCCCGCTCAGACCATCAAGCGCCTCATGGACTCTGTGGGCAGGGACTTGGATTTTGGCTTTATTTATTAGGACGACATTCTCGTCGCCAGCAAGGGCCAGGCGCAACACAAGGCCCACCTTTGTGCCCTTTTCTCCCGGCTGGCCGATTTCAGCCTTGCCATCAACCTGGCCAAGTGCTAATTTGGGAAAGAGTCCATGCAGTTCCTGGGCCATACCATCACGGCCGAAGGAGCCACGCCCACCGCTGCAAAGGTCTCCGCTCTCAGGGAGTTACCATGTCCGGACAGCCTCAAGGAGCTGCAGGAGTTTGCGGGTATGGACTACTTTTACAACCGCTTCATCCCGGGATTTGATGGATGCAGCCAGTGCTGTATTAAAAATAAATATGTCTGATGATGTTAAAAATCCACTGGCTTATGATTCTCAGACATTGAATAAACACTCAAAAGAATTATTCTGCTGCTGGAAAATAATTTTTGTCCCTTGTATTAGCTCTGCAACATGTAGAAGAATGTGTTTGTGCTGCTATGGGATGAAGTATTGATCATAATTTTTGAGTAAGATTAAAAATAAGAATAGATGATGATTCAACTGGAGTTTAATTTTGCAAGAATAGGACTGAAGTATAAGACACTATAATGATATTAAGGGCCAGTGTCATTGAGGATTGCTTATTTAGATGTTGGATTTAGAGGTTTCTGCTATATTTGTTTTTATTCTATTGATTATGGCTGTGAAATCTATTAAGAACAAATCAGAGATTGCAGTTTAAAATTTTGACCTTTCAGAAGTCTAAAAATTTCTCCATGGGAAGGAGGTGTAATGGAATTGTGTTAACCTTTCAAATAAATCCTCAAAGGCTTAACTTTATCACACCACCAGACAGACAAAAAAAGGTATTAATTTGAATCCCACAATGAAAACATAAATCTGAATGACTAAAGTTAAATACAAATGATGTAAAAAAAATTATAATTCACCCAATTATATCGCACATTCATCAATTTAATCCACCATCTTCACACATAGTAAGTAGTCCGTTCTTCTTGGGTTAATTCTAAAGAAGAATCTCCCATTTAATCTAAAGTTGGTTTAGCCATTTTCTGTTGTCACAAACATTTCTGAAATAGATCCCTTTTTTTGCCCCATTTACAATTTTCAATTTTAGTTAACTTGGGTATCTTCAATTCCCGCCCAAATCCACCTGTGACAGCACTTGCATGGAATGACACCCGTTTACCATGTCGCTCTGTTCAACCTCACTCCTCAGTGCCCGACCGTTCACCGTGTCTATCTTTTCTTGGTTTGCCCTTCAAAATGTGACACCTCACACTTGTCTGCATTAAATTCCATCTGCCCTTTCTCCAGCTGGTCCAGATCCTTCTGCAAGCTTTCCTGGCTGTCCACAACTCCACCGTTCTTGGTGTCACCTGCAAACTTGCTAATCCAATTCACCACATTATTGTTCCAGCACCTATCCCTGAGGCACAGCTCTCGTCACAGGCCTCCACAGAGGATATATGGATGGATGTTAAAATTCTCAAAGGTACATTAGTTAAAATGGTGTCAAATTACAAGGAACAGAAGTTGGCCATTCAGCCCACTGTGTCTGCTATCCCCTGATCTAAACTGTTCTCGCCTCTCATTCCAAGTTCTGGCTTTTTCCCCTGATCCCTTGATACCCTGACTCATTAAACATCTATTAATTCCGCCACCCCCCCCCCCCCCACTTAAACTCCCTCAACAGTCCAGCAACAAATTCCATGACCTTCTGGTGAAATAAATTTCTCATCTGCTTTAAATAGGTATCTTCTAATTCTAAGACAATGTCTTTTTATCCAAGGGAAACATTATTCACATCTACTGTCCAATCCTTTCAGCATTGGAAAGGTTTCTGAGATCTCCTCTCCTTCTTCTATACTCCAATGAAGAGTGGAGATATATCATCCTGGTAAATCTCTTCTCTCTCTCCAACATCAGCACATCCTTTTTAAGATAAACTTCGCAGTTCTCCAAATGAGGTCTCTCCCATGCCCCATCAACACCTCCCTACCCTTGAAACAAAGGCCAACATAGAATTTGCTTTCTTTTCCTGCCGATCCAACCTGGTGGTTACCCACTCACTATGTTTTCCTGAACGAGAACCCCCCCCCAAGTCCCTTGACACTTGAAATAATTACATGTAATTTATGTAACAAATTTGAAATTTTTGGAAAGATTTGGGAATCCTATTTATAAACTGTAGGAATTAAGTTGTAATCGCCCAACCTGAACCTTCTGACTCCTAAAATCAAGAAAATTTGTTCGATTTTATTTGATAGCTTTTTAGTAATGTTTTTATAAATACTTTCCAGATGTTATCTTTCTTTTCTATTGGGTTGTTGGGCAGGGGGAATTTAAAAAAAAATACTATGTATTAATTTTTCATTATCTTTGAATGAGAAATTTATGTACGCATTTAATGCATGTGAAATTAAAATTTTCAAAGAGAAGCTTAACTTAACGTAATACATTTTGCTTATTTTCAAGAGTTGTGGAGAGTGAGGAGGCTTTTCATGGACTACAAAAGGATTTGGACTGTTTGGAAAGATGGCAGATGGAGTTTAATGTAGGTAAGTGTGAGGTGCTTTATTTTGGGAAGAATAACCAAGACGTATGCAGTGAAGGGGAAGGCATTGAGGAACAGAGGGACCTTGGAGGAATGGTTCAAAAGACAATAGGAGCAGGAGTAGGCCCTTCGGCCTGTCGAGCCAGCACCACCATTTTACAGATCATGGCTGATCACTACTGGAACCCCTTTCCAGCCTTATCCCCATAACCCTTAACTCCTTTGCCCACTAGAGTCTTATCTAATCTCTTTTGAACATAATCAGCGAATCTGCCTCGACCACCCTCTGTGGCAGAGCATTCCACAGATTCACACTTCTCTGTGTAAAAAAAAATGTTTTCTCATCTCCGTCCTAAAGGGCCTACCCTGTATTCTTAAACTATGCCCTCTAGTCCTCGTCTCCCCCATCACTGGGAACAAGTAATCCGACTTCACCCTGTCCATCCCCCTGATAATTTTGTATACCTCAATCATGTCCCCCCTCATCCTTCTAAACTCCATCGGATACAAGTCCAGTTTTTCTAGCCTTTCAGCATATGTCAACCCCGCCATCGCTGGAACTAACCTTGTAAATCTGCGCTGCACACCCACTATAGCTAGTATGTCCTTCCTCAAAATTGGAGACCAGTACTGGGTACAATACTCCAGGTGGGGTCTCACCAGGGCCCTGTACAACTGCAGAAGGGCGTCTCTGTTCCTATACTCCAATCCCCTCTTTATGAAAGCCAACATGCCATTTGCCTTCTTCACCACATTCTGAACCTGCATGTTAGCCTTCAGTGACCGGTGAACAAGTAAACCCAGATCCATTTTCTCCTCCCCACTCCCTAGCCTGTCTCCATTTAAATAATACTCACCTTTCCTATTATTGCCCCCAAAATGGATAACCTCACATTTGCTCACATTGAACGTCATCTTCCATTCAGCAGCCCAAACCCCCAACCTGTCCAAGTCCCTCTGCATTTTCCTGACTTCCTCCTCACACCCCACACCGCCACGCAGTTTAGTGTCATCTGCAAATTTGCTCATGTTATTAATAATACCCTCATCCAAATCATTTACATAAATTACAAACAACTGAGGACCCAATACCGATCCCTGCGGCACTCAACTCGTCACATCCTGCCATCCTGAAAAGGACCGGCTTACTCCAACCCTTTGTTTCCTATTTCTTAACCAATTTCCTATCCATGTCAGCACCTTACCTCCAATTCCATGCTCCCTGATCTTGCCCACTAGTCTCCCGTGCGGTACCTTATCAAAGGCCTTCTGGAAGTCCAAATACACCACATCCACTGGCTCTCCCAAGTCCACCCTCTTTGTCACATCCTCGAAAAATTCCAGAAGGTTAGTCAAGCATGACTTACCCTTAAGGAATCCATGCTGACTAGCCCTTATCCTATTTCTGCCTAAGTGTTCTGGTATTACTCCTTTTATGATAGATTCCAATATCTTCCCCACCACTGACGTCAGGCTGACCGGTCTATAATTTCCCGTTTTCTCCCTCCCTCCCTTCTTAAAAATCGGCACCACATCAGCCACTCTCCAATCCTCAGGGACCTCCCCCGAATCTATGGAACTTTGGAAAATGTCGACCAGTGCCTCCACAATTTCCATAGCAACTTCTGGGATGCAGCCCATCAGGCCCTGGGGATTTATCAGCCCTCAGTCCCAACAATTTACTCACAACCTTCTCCTTCTAGATCCGGATATCCATTAGATCCCCTACTTCCCCAGGAAAGATCCCCAAGTCTCTTGACTTATATCCTCCTTGGTGAAGACAGATGCAAAGTATTTGTTAAATTCCTCAGCCAACTCCTTGTTTCCGGTAATAATTCCAGCCTTTTCCATTCTTAATGGACCAATTTTAAACCGAACCAATTTCTTCCTCTTCACATATTTAAAAAAGCTTTTGCTATCCTCCATTATATTATTTGCTAATTTCCTCTCGTACTTCATTTTCCCCTCTCTTATGACTTTCTTAGTTACCCTCTGATGCTCTTTGAAGGTTTCCCAATCCTCTAACTTACCACTCCGCTTCGCTATCTTATACTTACTCCCTTTGGATTTGATAGTGCACTTGATTTCATTAGTTAGCCACGGCTGCCATTTGCATCTCCTAGAGCCTTTCCTCCACTTTGGAATAAATTTGTCTTGAATCCTGTAAAAAATGTCCAAAAATACCTGCCATTTTCCCCAGTTGTCCTCCCAGCTAGTGTATCTTTCCATTTTATTTTGGCTAGCTCCTCCCTCATAGCTGCATAATCCCCTTTATTTAACTGCAGTACAGATGCTTCCGACTTCCTTTCCTTTTCCCTTTCTAATTGCAGCTCAAAAGTAACCATACCATGGTCACTATTCCCTATGGCACCCCTACATCGAGGTCACTTATTAACTCTGCGTCGCTACACAGCACCAAATCCAGAATCGAGTTCCCCCTGGTATGTTCCTCCACTAGCTGCTCCAAGAAAGTATCTCGTAGACATTCAATAAACTCACTCTCTTGTGTTCCTGCCCCCGTCTGATTATCCCAGTCCACCTTCATGTTGAAGTCCCCCATAACTACCGTATTGCTACCACTTTGACATGCCACTCTTAATTCCTGATTTACACTGCCACCGATATCTGAGCTACTTTTCGACGGCCTGTAAATGACCCCCATTATGGTCCTCATGCCTTTACAATTTCTTAATTCTATCCAAACAGACTCTACCCACGTGTTTCAATGTTTTTCCTTTCAAATGCCTGAATTTCATTTCTTACCAACAGAGCTACCCCACCCCCCCTTCCCAACTTTCTGTCTTTTCTATAGGACGTGTACCCGGGAACATTGATTTCCCAATCCATTCGTGGGAATTCGGTCGTGTCCACAGGAAAAAGGGAATCTCAGGGTTGGATGTGATGTCGTGTATGTTCTCTGCCAATCAATGGGAAATCTCCAAATCTTCAATCTTGGTGCAAGAGCCCACGAGGTACAAACCAACCATCTCCTGTCCAAGCTGCAGATTGCAAGGGCTGTAAAGTGCTGCCACCGCCTGTTCACACCGAGTACTGCATGCATGAAGCAAGGGAGAGAGAGAGAGAGAGATAGGTATAATACCACCACCTGGTGTCCGGACTCGCGAACTACAGGATACATGATTTTTATTTTTCATGGGAGTGTTGGAGAATGAGAGGAGACTTGATTAAGGTTAACAAAATAGAGCAAGATGGATAATATGGAGCTCCAATGAACAGGGAGGTCTCACCTGTGAAGGAGCAAGTGTGAGATCTCCCAGTTCATTCTTGCTCGGGCAGTGGTGGCCAATTCAAGACAGCTCCAATTAGGGGAAGAGAATATGCTGTTTCAGGTCATGGGTTTGAAACGGTTTCCCCAGTTGTGCCATTCAGACTCAAGAGAGCAGATGCTTGCAAACAGGATGGAAACCTAGTTTTATTGTGGAGAATTGCTTGTTTTTTGGGGTGAAGGTTGTTTGTGGTCTGAGATTCCTAAATATTTTACAATGGAAGCAGCACTTTTCCTTGTGCCTGATTGCTACATAGCGGGTAATTGTCTCAAATCTATCGCTCAGCCAGTACTTTGGGTCATTGATTTGGAGAGAGAGTGATGGCTTGGCAATATTTATAGCATGGTGAGTCCAAAGCTCTCAAAGTGACAGTGTGGAAGGAGTTTGTCTGTTCTTTGTGTTTTCTGCCACCCTTGAGAACTTAAAAAGTGTCCGTGAATTGTGGTATTGGTGAGACACAAGCTTGTTTTGCCCTCTTTTTGTTCTGTATGTCTATAAAGTTTCAGTTTAGGGATAAAATGTCCAGACACTGTTCTGTTCAAAAGTCTAGTAACCAAATCAGATTCTCCCGAGTTCTTGTCATGGATATGCATCAAGAAGCCTGTTTTGCAGCAGTCGTGCTGCATTAGAGGTGCACATACAATTTTCAAAAATAATGAGTTTGAAACCAGAAAAAGATCAGGTCGTGCCCAAAGGTTCATCTGTGCTGTTGAATTGAATTGATGCCCCCAGGTCCAGAATGTGCACTTCCACCCCATGGTCTTGAGCTTCCCAAATCGCCAATGAACTTACGGCCCCCTTGAGCTGTGGAGTGTGGGAGGAAATCCACACAGACACCGAGAGGATGTAGAAACTTCTTGCAGTCAGTGCTGACTTGATCCTGGGGTGACTCGTGCTGGAGAGGTGGGACTACTGTCCTGCCTTCACCTTGTGATGGCTGATTTTTGTCTGTTGGTGGATGGACGTCTGACATGATATTCCCTTGGCCTTGAGGGAAAGAAGAGTAGAAATTGCAAGGGCTCTGACAGAAATATTTAAAACCTGTTTGTCCACGGGTGAGGTGCCAGAGGAATGGATGTAATCTAATGTTCCTTTGTTGAAAAACGGCTTCAAAAGCCAACCAGGTGAGCCTGACAGTGATAGGTTAATTATTGGAGGGTAATCAGAGAGTACCTCGAAAAGAATCTGTTCAAAATGCTGGCCTTGATCAACCATAGCATAGAATACGGGAGTCGGGCAGTGAGGTTGAGACGAGAGAAGATATTGGTGAGGCCCTGTTGAAGGTACTGTGTGCAGTTCTGGTCACCAAATGAGAGGAAAGCTATCAACAAAGTAGAGAGGGTGCAGAGAAGATTTAAGTCAATGTTACCTGGATATCAGCAACTGGATTACAAAGAAAGATTGAGCAAATGAAGTCTTTATTCTTTGGATTGTAGATGGTTGAGAGGGGATTTGATCGAGGTCTTTAAAATTACTAGGAGGATAGAACGAGTTGATGTGGATAGACTTTTTTCATTGCGGGAGCAGAGATTGAAACAGGAGGTAAAAGTTTGGAAGTAACATGAGGGGGAACTTCTTTACTCAGAGTGGTGGCTGAGTGGAGTGAGCTTCCGGGAGAAATAGTGGCGGCAGGGTCCATTTTGTCATTTCAGGGAAAATTGGAGGGGAGGGGAATGCAGAGAGGTGGTACGAGAGGAGAGTATTTAGTTCAGTGCAGACAAGAAGGGCCAAGTGACCTGTTTCTGTGCTGTAATTGTTATAGGGTTAAAATGTGTGGCAGTAACTTGGAAGTCCGATGCGTATTTGGGAATGGGTCGATGGCCACACTGAAATAGGCCGTTGATTCCCACTTGAAATAATTACATCGAATTCACGGAACAAATTTGAATTTCTCTTTTGAAGATTTGGGATGTGTATTTACCAATTGTCGGAATTAAGTTTTAACCACCCAACACGAACTTTCTGACTCCTAAAACCAAGAAAACCAAGATTTTATTTGAGAGTTTTGGTCAATTTTTATAAATACTATCTAGATGTTTTCTTTCTTTATTGTTTTCTATTGGGCAGCTGTGGGAGGGGTTACTTTTGAAATCACTATGCATTAATTTTATCTTATTTTCAAATAAGAAATTTAAGTTTTTTAATGCATATGTTAAATTAAATGTAAAAATGTTACAAATAAGATGAATGAAGAATTGTTTCAGGAACTGGCGATCTTCCACGAGTGCCGTCAACCCCAGGAAGCAGGAATGTGTGAATGAAACACAAAACTGGCCAGAAGAACTGAGGAAACACAGCTAAAAGTGTCCAAAAAGGTGCTGATGCCATCTTGATTTTAATGCAGGTGACACCGAGGAATGCGTTGGGGCAGAGATGGTCTATGGACAGCCAATACAGACGCCTTGGGGAACAAAGCCCACACCACCAGTAGGAATGGATAATGGTGGGTAATGAATAAGCAAATATTAGAGACACCGAGAGAGAGCGACACACACATACCCAGACAGACAGACACACAGACACAGAGAGACAGATACAGACACACAGAGAAACAGACAGAGACAGAGAAAGAAACACTGACAGCGAGAGAGAGACAGACAGAGACACACACAGAGACACAGACAGACAGAGACACACACAGAGACACACACAGACAGACAGATAGAGAGACACACACACAGACAGAGAGAGAGACACGCACACAGAAAGAGACAGAGAGACACACATAGAGACAGAGAGAGACACACACACGACACAAAGAGACAGACACACACACGACACAAAGAGACAGACACACACACTCAGCCAGAGACAGAGACAAACACACGACACAGAGAGACAGACACACACACACAGATACATACACACAGACATAGATAGAGAGTGACACACACACAGAGACATAGACACACAGATATAGAGACACACACAGAGACACAGACAGAGAGACACACAGACAGCGACACAGAGAGAGAGACACACACAAACAGAGAGAGAGAGACACAGACAGAGAGACACACACACGGACACACACAGATACAGAGACACAGAAAGAGACACAGACAGAGAGAGAGAGAGACACACACACATACAGACACAGAGAGACACACATTGTGACACGGAGAGAGAGACACACACAGACAGTGACACACAAAGAGACACAGACAGAGACACACAAACAGACACAGAGACACACAAACAGAGGGAGATACACACAGAGAGACGCAGAGAGAGAGATAGACACAGAGAGAGACACAGACACAGAGAGAAACACAGACAGAGAGACACTCAGACACAGAGACACACAGACACAGAGAGAGACACAGACACAGAGAGAAACACAGACAGAGAGACACTCAGACACAGAGACACACAGACACAGAGAGACATACAGACACAGAGAATCACACAGTCACAGATACACACACAGACCGATTGACAGACAGAGAGACACACAGACAGCAAGAGAGACACACACACAGAGACAGACACAGAGAATCACACACAGACACAGAGAGACACACAGAGACATAGAGAGAAACACACAGACGTAGTGACACACGCACACAGACAGACAGAGACCCCTTGGTTGTGCCCTTCACCTTCGCACTTAACTCCCTCATCTCTCCTGGCAGGATCTCATCACCTTTCCTACCCGTGGACCATGACATCTGTCTGCTCATCCTCCTTCCTGAGAATGGTGTGACCCTTCGGCCCTTCTCGTTCATGGTGAAATATCATTCTGCCAGTCTCATCGACCTGCACCCAGTCCCTAACCCTCCTGACTTCTCACATCCATGGATCTCTGCAATTGATTCTTAAAACGTAAGAGTTTGAATGTTAAATGGCAGACCATTGAGGAGTGTTGTCAAACAAAGGGATTGAGGAACTGTGGTACAGAACTGCCCGAAAGTGGAGTCCCTTGTAGAGATGGGGGGGTGGGGGGGAGTGAAGAAAGCTTCTGGTATTTTGACCTTCAGAAATGAGAGGATTGAGTGCAGGAGGTGGGAGGCCACGAGGAAGTTGGACGAGGCATGGGTGAGGCCAACTTGGGAACGTTGTGTGCCGTTTGGGTGGCCGGAGGAGAGGAAGGATAGGAATGAGACAGCGCGTCGAGGAGAGGGACAAGAAGGTGGTCTGGCTTTCGGGGTTTGAGTTCCAGGGGAAGGTTGGACAGGCTGGGACTTTATTCCCTGGAGCGTAGAAGATTGAGGAAGATTTGAAAATTGTGAGGGGGGACGGATCGTGTCCATGGGGACAGGCTGTTTCCAAGGAGAGTGGGAGAGATTCAAAGAGGAGGACATGGATTGAGATTGAAGGGGGATTTTTTTCCCTCAGAGGAGGGTGGGAGCGTGGAATGAGCTTTGGGCCAAGGTGGTGGAGGTGGGATGGACTGGACTCTTGTGGGGGGGGGGGGGGGAATGTGGGGCAGGTTCTGGTGTGGAAATGTGCAGCCTGAAGGGGAGATGGACTGGAGGCCCGAGGCAGCTCTCGGACCCTTCCCCAGTTGGACGAGGTTCTCAGGAGAGAGGGGGCTCCAAAGGGCTGGACCTCGAGCCCTGGGGCTCCATCCAGGGGCTCGGGGTGGTGGAGAGGAGATCCCGTGGAGGGGTGGCCCAAGCTCTCGCGAGAGCGACCCCTGGTGGCTGCCATGTTGTTGATCTTTGCCGCCTTTGGAGGAGTTGGTGGCGAGCGGGAGGGGGAGAGAGGTTCATGTCGGTTCCTCACGGGCGGGAATCGGGGCATTTTGGGAGCGAGACCAGGGAGGACAGAGATTCCACAGGTCGCCCTTTGGGTCGGGGGCGGCCGGAGCTCGGAGGGGAACGGGCAGGGGGATGGTTGTGAGGTGGGCCGGGGAACCGTGAGGGAGTTTGGGTCGGGGTGGCGTTAGGGTTTGTGGTAGTCGGGGACCCGCGAGGCTGAAGGGGGCGGTCGGGGTCTGTGAGGCTGTGGGGGGGGAGGGGGATCCGCGAGGCTGAGTGGGATCGGGGACCCGCGAGGCTGAGGAGGGTTGCGGCCCGCGAGGTTGAGGTGGGTCGTAGCCCGCTAGGCTGAGGGGCGTCGCGGCCTGCGAGTCTGAGGGGAGTCGGGGCCAACGAGGCTGAGGGGGGAACGCTCCAACGAGGCTGAGCGGTGTCGGGGCAAGCGAGGCAGACGGGTGTCGGGGCCCGCGAGGCAGAGGGGGGGGTTGGGGCCTGCGAGGCAGAGGGGGGAGAGGGACGGGGACCTAGAAAGGTGAGGGGGTCGGGGACCCAGAAGGGTGAGGGGGCCGGGGACCCAGGAGGGTGAGGGGGTCGGGGACCCAGGAGGGTGAGGGGGTCGGGGACCCAGGAGGGTGAGGGGGTCGGGGACCCAGGAGGGTGAGGGGGTCGGGGACCCAGAAGGGTGAGGGGGGTCGAGGACCCAGAAGGATGAGGGGGACCCGCCAGAGGGGTGTGGGAGATCTGCCAGAGGAGTGAGGGACACGCAAGGCTGTGGGGGGCGGGAATCCTGCGAGACTGAGGGGGACGGGTATCCAGAAGTTTGAGGGACACGCAAGGCTGAGGTACTCGTGGAACCAGAAGGGTGAGGGGAATGAGGACCCAGAAGGGTAATGGTGATCAGGACACAGAAGGGTGAGGGTGATCAGGACCCAGAAGGGTGAGGGTGATCAGGACCCAGAAGGGTGAGGGTGATCAGGACCCAGAAGGGTGAGGGTGATCAGGACCCAGAAAGGTGAGGGGGGACGGGGACCCAAAAAGCTGAGGGGGGACGGGGACCCAGAAGGCTGAGGGGGGACGGGGACCCAGAAGGCTGAGGGGGGACGGGGACCCAGAAGGCAGAGGGGGAACGGGGACCCAGAAGGCTGAGGGGGACGGGGACCCAGAAGGCTGAGGGGGGACGGGGACCCAGAAGGCTGAGGGGGGACGGGGACCCAGAAGGCTGAGGGGGGACGGGGACCCAGAAGGCTGAGGGGGGACGGGGACCCAGAAGGCTGAGGGGGGACCGGGACCCAGAAGGCTGAGGGGGGACGGGGACCCAGAAGGCTGAGGGGGGACGGGGACCCAGAAGGCTGAGGGGGGACGGGGACCCAGAAGGCTGAGGGGGGACGGGGACCCAGAAGGCTGAGGGGGGACGGGGACCCAGAAGGCTGAGGGGGGACGGGGACCCAGAAGGCTGAGGGGGGACGGGGACCCAGAAGGCTGAGGGGGGACGGGGACCCAGAAGGCTGAGGGGGGACGGGGACCCAGAAGGCTGAGGGGGGACGGGGACCCAGAAGGCTGAGGGGGGACGGGGACCCAGAAGGCTGAGGGGGGACGGGGACCCAGAAGGCTGCTGGGGGACGGGGACCCAGAAGGCTGCTGGGGGACGGGGACCCAGAAGGCTGCTGGGGGACGGGGACCCAGAAGGCTGAGGGGGGACGGGGACCCAGAAGGCTGAGGGGGGACGGGGACGGGGACCCAGAAGGCTGAGGGGGGACGGGGACGGGGACCCAGAAGGCTGAGGGGGGAAGGGGACGGGGACCCAGAAGGTTGAGGAGGTACGGTGACCCAGAAGGCTGAGGGGGGACGGGGACGGGGACCCAGAAGGCTGAGGGGGGAAGGGGACGGGGACCCAGAAGGTTGAGGAGGTACGGTGACCCAGAGGGCGGAGGGGGTACCGGTACGTGGACCCAGAAGGCTGAGGGCACCTGCGAGGCTGAAGGTGGGGGTGGGAACCCGCGTGGTTTGGTGGATCCGTATGGTTGAGGGGATCGGAGAACTGCGAGTGTGAGGGGGACCCGTGAGGTTGAGGGAATCCCGGCCCCATGGATGGGAATGAGCAGGAAGGTGTGCTGGTCAGTGGGACAAGAATATCAGTTCACCACAGACTGTAAGCTTTCAGCTCTGTAATGAGACGTCATTAACTATGACACCGACAGCCCAACCCTCTTTCTCCCAGTTTCACTGCAGACATTGGAAGACGGTCCTCTTTAAATTCTACAAATATGTTAATGGTAAGAGGAAAGCTAGAGACAAAATTGGTCCCTTAAAAAATCAGAGTGGAAAACTGTGTGTGGAACCTTGAGAAATGGGGGAGATATTGAACAGTTTCTTTTCTTCGGCATTCACTAAGGAGAAGGATATTGGGAGATGTGGGATAAAAAAAGCAAATTGGGTAAATATGGGGAATATAGAGATTACAAAAAGTGTAGTTTTAAGGCTTTTGAAGAATATAAAGGTGGATAAGTCTCCGGGACCAGACGGGATCTTCCCCAGGACATTGAGAGAAGTGAAGGAGGAAATAGCAGAGGCTCTGGCGGTAATTTTTCAAATGTCATTAGATATGGGGATAGTGCCGGAGGATTGGCGCATTGCGCATGTGGTTCCGTTATTTAAAAAGGGTTCAAGGAGGAAGCCTGGCAACTATCGGCCTGTAAGTTTGACGTATGTGGTAGGTAAATTAATGGAGAAAATTCTTAGAGATAGTACTTATAAACATCTGGATAGACAGGGTCTGATCAGGAGCACTCAACATGGATTTGTGGGAGGAAGGTCATGTTTGACCAATCTGATTGAATTTTTTGAAGAGGTGACTAGGAATGTGGATGAGGGTAGCGCAGTGGATGTTGTCTATATGGACTTCAGTAAGGCCTTCGATAAGGTACCACATGGAAGGTTAGTTAGGAAGGTGCAGTCTTTAGGTATAAATTTTGAGATAGTCAAATGGATTGAACATTGGCTGAAAGGGAGAGGCCAGAGAGTGGTAGTGGATAATTGTCTGTCAGGTTGGAGGCCGGTGACCAGTGGTGTGCCTCAAGGATCTGTATTGGGCCCATTGTTGTTCGTTATATACATTAATGATCTAGATGATGGGGTGGTGAATTGGATTAGTAAATATGCAGACGATACTAAGATAGGTGGAATAGTGGATAATGAAGAAGGTTTTCAAGGATTGCAGAGGGATTTGGGCTGCTTAGAAAAGTGGGCTGAAAAATGGCAGATGGAATTTAATGCTGATAAGTGTGAGGTGCTTCATTTTGGTAAGAAGAATCAGAATAGGACATATGTGGTAAATGGGAGAGCATTGAGGAATACAGAAGAGCAGAAAGATTTAGGAGTGACGGTACATCGTTCCCTGAAGGTAGAAACTCACGTGAATAGGGTGGTGAAGAAGGCTTTTAGTATGCTGGCCTTTATCAATCATTGCATGGAATATAGGAGTTGGGAGGTGATGTTGAGATTGTATAAGACGTTGGTGCGGCCTAATTTGGAGTTCTGTGTGCAGTTCTGGTCGCCTAATTATAGGAAGGATATAAACAGAGTGGAGAGAGTGCAGAGAAGGTTTACCAGAATGTTGCCTGGGTTTAAGCATCTGGACTATGGGGAGAGATTGGACAGATTGGGTCTTTATTCTTTGGAGCGTAGAAGGTTGAGAGGGGATTTGATAGAAGTATTTAAGATTATGAAAGGGATAGACAGAATGCATGTGGATAGACTATTTCCGTTAAGAGGAGGAAAGTTTAAAAAAAGAGGACATGAGTTAAGAATTAAGGGGCAGAGGTTTAGAGGTAACATGAGGGGGAACTTCTTTACTCAGAGAGTGGTAGCTGTGTGGAATGATCTTCCGGGAGAAATAGTGGCGGCGGAGTCAATTGTATTATTTAAGAAAAGGTTGGACAGGTATATGGATGAGAGGAAGATGGAGGGTTATGGGCATTGTGCAGGGAGGTGGGATTAGAAAGGGGTGTTTGGTTCGGTGCGGACTAGAAGGGCCTAATGGCCTGTTTCCGTACTGTAATTGTTATGTTATGTTATGTTAAAATAATTCAAATACCCCTGGGAGCGGACCCGCCGAAGCCACAGATTAGAATCTGCATCTCAGATGGTGAAGTCTTCAGATTTTTCTTTAAAATATTGTTTACATTGTAAAACCATTTGGAAAGTGCATTAACATATATTGCAATGTTCAATTCAAAAGGAAAAACTAGCACTAAGCAAGGTTCAAAAAAAAACACACAGGAATAAAGTGCCATCATCTTGGAGATGGATTTCACAGTGACTAAGGACAAGATTTGTTCTTGTCTCTACCTGTGCACACACGAGGATGAGAGCAGTGTTTGAGATGCTCTAGCCAGAAAGAATTCCGATCCATATCCCCACAGTTTTATTCCTCGTATTTCAGATTGAAATAGCAGAGAATGAGAATCCAGGCAAAAGGACAGAAGCCCAGACCAAGCAACAATTTGAGCAGAAGGATTTAGGTCCACCGGTAGAGAGAGAGAGAGAGAGAGAGAGAGTGGAAGGACACTGTCAGAATGCCCATAGGATTTAACCTGTTTAAAAGCAGGTGGCACAAATCTGTGCAGAGGGGCACAATTTAAAGGCGATTGCAGATGTTTGATTGGGAAGCTGCAGGAATTCAGCCCATCAGAATGAAGTAAATGCAATATCCAGAGAGAGAAACCTTGGGCTTTTCTCTGGAGTGATGCAGGAAGCTCATAGAGTGAATGGATTTGAGGCAGAGCTTGGTGGAGGAGCAGGCAGTGCTGAGGAAACACAAGGCTGCTGAAGGACTTGTAGAAAGAGAACGTGCAGAAGGCTGCGGGTGCCTGGAGTGCATGGCCGGGCAGGATGGTGTGGTCTGGAATAATAGGGACCTTTAACATTTAGACAGGCACATTGATGCAAGAAAAATAGTGGGTTTACGGGTGTGAGGGGTGAAAGGTTCAGTTTGTAGTAGGTTTGATCAGTTGTCTTGTGACACCAATACCCCTGAGCAAAAATCTCTACAAAAGTATGGACACCGCCCAGGACATCTCATGTAAAAACCCGCCACATTTGGGAACATTTGCAGGGAACGCTGCTGTCAGAGAGCAGCAGCAATCAAGGATCCACATCACCCGCTCTGTTCTCACTGCTCCCATCAGGAAAGAGGTATAGCCAGGTTCAGGAACAGCTGCTACCCCTTCACCACGAGACTCAACACACATTCAGGGACTCATTTAAAGACTCTCCCTTTTGCACTTTGAATTTTTTCTCTCTCTATTGCAGTTTGTTTTCATATCCACATTTTCAGAGATTACAAGTAGATGAGTCCAGTTGGGGAAACTTGGTTTTGGTATATATAATGGTTACATTCATCCCCTTTTATTGTTCATTTATATTAGTGTCTGGGCCCCTATGTGGTCCAGGTACAGCTGACAGACCTTTACCAAAGGGTCACGTTTATGTGATTTTTTTTTCCCGTAGGTAACAGCAGTTCATTTCCACAGCCCAGCGTGCTATCGGACATCCAGTTGATCGTGATACATCTTTTCGCGAAGGCCAGTGCTATTTTTATAAATGAGATTAGATATTTGGTCAAGTTGTCGCTTGTTTCCATGAAGATATTGCTCCAGGTCTCACGTGGAGGCCACTCCTGTGATCGTGGTTAATTTTTCTGCGCTTTCTTGCCAAAATGGCCTCACTTTCACGCACGACCACGTAGAAAAGTTTAATGAAGCTCATCATCCCATTGGCCTTCATTTCGGTTGAAGCACTGCATGCAGATTTTACAAAGCAGTCTGAAACCCTTTTTCCACGGGAATCCCAGTTCATTGGCCATGCAGTGTCTCAGGTTAGGAAGCCCTTGGTCCCATTTCCACTGGGACACAAGATTGCTTTTCCACTGAACACAACTCATCCCCGGGGAGCGGAGTGTTCTGCCTTCGACTGGAAACAGGTGATTTTCTGCTGTCTCTCTTCCACTGGTTTTACCATCAGGCCGACGTCGGCAAACGCCGAGGATATGAGTAGGGTTAGAGGTGGCGTGAAATGACATCGTTTGACACTGGCATTTGGACAGTGTCCCTTTTCCACTGGACCCTGTCCCAGTAAATTCCCGGGATTGGCCATGAGGGGCTGTACTTTTGAAGTTGAAACACTTTGCAGAGCAAAGTCTTGGAATTTAATTTCTTCAACTATGTACGCTATTCTGGCGCTCCATCCTGTAGGATGTAGATGGTTCCTTTCATAGCACCTGAATCAATTCCTGACTAATCACAGAGCACTTCTGGTGTAGGGATTGCTTCAAGTGGAATTTGAGTTTGAGAGCATTTTGAAAACCACAGGTCTAAGTTAGAGGGAAAGGTTAAGCAAAATTTTTATTCTGCGGAGCATAAAAGGTTGAGGTTGGATTGGGTTGAGGTATTTAAAATTATTGGGGTATAGATTTGACGTGGGTTGAGAGAAAGGGGCAGAAGTTTCGAGGAAATGTGAGGGGGGGACTTTCACTCAGAGTGGTGGGTGTGTGGAATGGACTTGCAGATGAAGTGGAGGAGGCAGGCTCAATATTAGCTCTTAAGGAGAAGTTGGATATGTATTTGGACAGGAAAGGAATGGAGGGTCAAGGGGCGAGTGTAGGTCAATGGGATTAGTTAGGACAAAGTGTTCGGCGTGGACTCGAAGGGCAAAGTTGGCCTATTTCGATGCTGTAATAGTTGGAGAGGTAAAACGTGTATGTGAACATTTTGGGTCCAGTGACCATAGATTAGTTTCCAATCAATTATGGATAAGAGTGGGGTCTGCTGCAACAGCACCACTCAATCAATGCACCGGACACAGTTAATCAGGAAAGATGTTTATTCAGACTTGTTCCTCTCTTAGGTCTCTTGCCCACGACCTTACCAGAGAGAGGGGGATCTTTTTCTCTTCTATCCATTAGTGACTGGTGTCATCCTCTGTTCTGCTAATATTTCAAACCAGCACTGAGCTCACGTTAAATGTTCCACTTGAAACTCAAACATGTTACAGACTAAACCAAGCCAGTCATCTTTGCTAAAATTAATGATGAGGGAGAAAATGAAGGGAATAGAAAGCAAGGGAGTAACAGGGAGAGGATGCAGAAAATAATGCAGGCTGAATGAGAGGGGAAAGAAATCAGGCTTCAGATGATTAAGGAAGACGAGGCGAAAGAAGGAGACCCTAGGACACTGCCACCCTATGTTGAGAATGAGGACTCAAAAGATTCCTTGTGGGCAAGGCTATCTGCATGTGCTTCCCAGCAGCCACCGTGACCAGTCCTGCATCTCACTTGATTCAATAAAAGGTGGTTTCAGACTTGGCTCTGACGTAAACAATTTGCTCATTTTCAAACCAACTTTCCTCCCTCCGTCATTGACGGCCGTGACACTGTGCACGAGTGAGGAAGATGGGGTGAAAGATCTTGAACTGAAAGTTACCTGCAGTAATTGGAAAGCTGCCTTCCAGAGAGCTTCAATCATGTCAATGTTTCACCAGTTGTTGGACTTTACCAGCGATGAAACAGCGTCCCACTCCCACAGTGTTTCCTGTTACTAACTTGGACAGGAGTAAAAAAATGATTCACACAAAGAATTATAAACCAGGGGAAAGATATACTCTGAAAACAACAAGAAATGTTGTTCATAGCCCACTGTGCTCCCGATAGAAGTCAAAATCCAATTGGCTTTATGAACTAAAACACAAATGGAACTTAACCCAAGATTATTCCCCCACCCCCCGTCCTATTAAATGTTGAATCCTGTTGCGTGAAGAAGGAGTTGCCTGGAACGTTAGCCCATCCCAGAAAGCTCACCAGACTTGGACTGCAGATCAACACTTAAGGATGACCAGCCGCAGCTTAATTTAATGCAATGCTTATTCCCCCCCTCCAGCAAAAATCTTCAGCATTGCTTCATTGAAACTGGTCTAATTCCAAATAAGATCAGCAATATCTTTTGGACCGAGTACAAAAGAGAGAGAGCTGAGGTACCTTCGAAACCCAGAACCAAATACATGCAACATTCAGTGGCAGCTCTCCTTGCATCTAATCAAGCACTTTTGAGCCACTATGAACTGTTCCCCAAGAGAATTCATCCAACCATCCATGAGTGCATTCCTGTCAACTCGAAAGCCGAGAGGGGATTTGGTAGAGTATTTAAAATTACAAGAAGGATGGATAGAGTTGATGTGGATAGGCAATTCCATTGCAAGTGGGAGAGATTGAAACAAGAGGTCTTGAGTTAAGAGGCAAAAGTTTTGAAGTAACGTGAGGGGGAACTTCTTGACTCAATGGTGGCTGAGTGGAGTGAGCTTCCGGGAGAAATAGTGAAAGCAGGGTCCATTTTGTCATTTAAGAGAAAATTGGAGGGGTGGGGAATGCAGAGAGGTGGTACTGGAGGAGAGTATTTAGTTCAGAGCAGACGAGAAGGGCCAAATGAGCTGTTTCTGTGCTGTAATTGTTCTAGGGGTAAAATGTGTGGCAGTAACTTGGAAGCTCAACATGAACCTTCCGACTCCTAAATTCAAGAAATTTAAGATGTTAGATTTTATTTGAAAGGTTTGGTAAATTTTTATAAATACTATCCAGATGTTTTTTTCTTTTTTTCTTTACATCAGGAAAAATTAAATGAAATGGTTCTTGCAGTCAAGAGCAAGAGAATTCCTCCAATCCAGCCCTTGCCCACAAACACCCCCCCCCCCCCCCATTCTGGGATCAACCCATCAGCAGCGTCCACTTCAGAGACAAACCTCAGGCACAAACATCCCAAAACCATCATCCCAAGACAAGGGGTTAATTTTTTTTAATCACTATGCATTCATTTGATGTTATTTCAAATAAAAAATTAGTTTTTAATGCATATGTGAAATTAAATAATTTTAAAAAAATAAGATGAATGAAGAATTATTTCAGGAATTATCAATCATCCACTACTCCCATTAACCCCAGACACCAGTACTGAATGAAAAACTAAACTGGCCAGATTGACTGAGTAAACACAGCTAAAATTGGCCAAAAGGTGCTGATGCCATCATTGATTTAAATGCAAGAGACACTGAGGACTGCATTGGGACAGAGATAGTCCATGGACAGCCAATACGGATGCCTTGGGGAACAAAGCCCGCACTGCCAGTTGGGATGAATTAGATTATGACATAAGCAAATATTAGATACTCCCCCCCCCCCCCACAGAGAGACCCAGCCTTGATTTTCATTTTTTATATTGATAGAGAGATCCCAGACATCACCAAATGTACCGAGACCCCACCGCATGTTATCAGTTAAAGGCAACGTATTCCTCTCTAATGGAACTTTTACTACCTCTATTACAGGAAACATCCTCCCTGCCTCATTTGCCATTGGAACGTTAGGCCCGCTTGTCGTCACAAGGCCAGAAAACGCTTGAGTCAGAATACTGATCATCGTTTGAGGAGTGACGAAGGAATTTGTGAGCACGATAAGAATCCTGTTTCCCTCTGGTCTGAGATTGGATGGTGAGTCCTCAGCTACACATCCCTGCAACACACTCTCCTTCGCCAACAACTGCCTCACACTCCTATTCACCCCACCAGCTCTGTGCATTCCCCCTCATTCACCTGTGATTTTCCCCCCCACAAACACCTGTTAACCTGCCACCTCCACTGAAGAGTGGGTGAACACACAAATCCCTTGCAGACGGGGCCAGATTTGATCCAGAGTCATTGACTTCTTTGGCTTGGCTTCGCGGACGAAGATTTATGGAGGGGGTAAAAAAGTCCACGTCAGCTGCAGGCTCGTTTGTGGCTGACCAGTCCGATGCGGGACAGGCAGACACGATCGCAGCGGTTGCAAGGGAAAATTGGTTGGTTGGGGTTGGGTGTTGGGTTTTTCCTCCTTTGCCTTTTGTCAGTGAGGTGGGCTCTGCGGTCTTCTTCAAAGGAGGCTGCTGCCCGCCAAACTGTGAGGCGCCAAGATGCACGGTTTGTGGCGTTATCAGCCCACTGGCGGTGGTCAATGTGGCAGGCACCAAGAGATTTCTTTAGGCAGTCCTTGTACCTTTTCTTTGGTGCACCTCTGTCACGGTGGCCAGTGGAGAGCTCGCCATATAATACGATCTTGGGAAGGCGATGGTCCTCCATTCTGGAGACGTGACCCATCCAGCGCAGCTGGATCTTCAGCAGCGTGGACTCGATGCTGTCGACCTCTGCCATCTCGAGTACCTCGACGTTATGGGTGTGAGCGCTCCAATGGATGTTGAGGATGGAGCGGAGACAACGCTGGTGGAAGCGTTCTAGGAGCCGTAGGTGGTGCCGGTAGAGGACCCATGATTCGGAGCCGAACAGGAGTGTGGGTATGACAACGGCTCTGTATACGCTTATCTTTGTGAGGTATTTCAGTTGGTTGTTTTTCCAGACTCTTTTGTGTAGTCTTCCAAAGGCGCTATTTGCCTTGGCGAGTCTGTTGTCTATCTCATTGTCGATCCTTGCATCTGATGAAATGGTGCAGCCGAGATAGGTAAACTGGTTGACCGTTTTGAGTTTTGTGTGCCCGATGGAGATGTGGGGGGGCTGGTAGTCATGGTGGGGAGCTGGCTGATGGAGGACCTCAGTTTTCTTCAGGCTGACTTCCAGGCCAAACATTTTGGCAGTTTCCGCAAAGCAGGATGTCAAGCGCTGAAGAGCTGGCTCTGAATGGGCAACTAAAGCGGCATCATCTGCAAAGAGTAGTTCACGGACAAGTTTCTCTTGTGTCTTGGTGTGAGCTTGCAGGCGCCTCAGATTGAAGAGACTGCCATCCGTGCGGTACCGGATGTAAACAGCGTCTTCATTGACTTAACAGGACCATAACACCACCTGTGGCATAAATATTCCCAAACCAATGCTCTAGGGCACTGTGAGAGCAAACAGCTCAAAATCTGCATTTGAGAAGTTTGAACTGCTGCACAACCATCAGGATCAAAGAAAACCCTAGTTTGCTTAGTTTTCAGCTGTCATAGACCACAAAAGGCTTCCAAACCAAAATTCATAAGACAAGCCCCACAAACAAACAAATCTCTCATAAAGCTCTAACACTCCCCTATCGAGAGGTATCATCTCCTCAAACATCTCAATGCCACAGGTGAGAAAACTGTTTTAACTCCCACTCCAAATTAAAAAGGTGCTATTCCCTTAATTGCAGCTCTCTTGAAGGGCGGAGATGGGCCTTGTTTAAAGGGCCAGCCACAATTTACTGAGATATTTCACACCTGAATTAATTGTCCTCCTGATTCCAGCTCAGGGTTTCAAACAGGAGAGTTTCCCCACTCTCGTCACTTGCAGCTTTCAGGCAGAGATGAGGTGATGCTGCCATCAGAGGAAGGTAGGAAGCCTGGTTTTACTGTGGCTGCTTTTTCTGGGGTGGTTCTTTGAGTTGTTGGGGTGAAAGGAATCCGGTGTTTGTGGAAGCCCCTGTTTGTGGGTAGTTTGCAAACTGGTGTTCCATGTGGTTCGTGGGTATTGAGCCAGAGAAATGTGTTGCTTTAATGTGTGTGGTTTATGGTGCCTGCAACTTTAGCTCTTGTCTTGGGATGATGGTTTTGGGATGTTTGTGCCTGAGGTTTGGCTCTGAAGTTGTCGGACTCTGGCTTTCCCTTACTCTTAATTTAGTCTGTATGTGGTCTGAGTCCAGCGTGTTCTTTGAATGAAGAGATAGGAGAAGGTATTCAGTTCAACAGTCAATTTATTACACAGCACAAGAATAAAACTTAACAGAGCTCTGGGTCAGTCGTTAGTTCATAGGTCACCTGCACAATGAGCTATTCCCCAAGACTGACCCCTATTGTCCAGTTGGCTCAGTTTATATAGATCAACCTTATCATACTGAACAAAAGTTGGCTTCCTTTGCTAGATCTTTTTGCACAAGGGTTATCACAAGTCATCTCCTGTTTTGCAGATATCTGGGGTGTAGCGCTCCCATCTTAATCCTCCAGGCCAGACTATCCTGTTGTTTTGATCAGAAATTAATTCATCACCAGATATTTCTAATCACCATTCTGTTCCTGTCTGGCCAATTTCTGCTGTTCTCTTTAACACCTCCTCATGCCTTAATCTTCCTCCTAGACTGGTTTTCCATTTCCTTGGTTTCTTGCAGGCCATTCTTTGTTCTGGTCTGGCCTGTGTCTCCTGTGCTACTCACCACCTCCTTCAGTTGGAGCTTTCTTCCTAAATCGTTTTATGAATTTCCTCTCCCTGTATTTGGGAGCAGACAATTTTGCTCAGCCAACTTCGCTCCATGCTGTGATTGCCACTTAATCACATTCCTCTTTTTCCCTGAACCATGCAGTACATATCAACTTATTAATTAATCATTTCTTTCATAATGTTTTAACCCCTAGATTCCAACAAAGTGTAGGCTGCTGATGGTTTGATCCCAGAATTGGGGTGGGGAGGGGGGCGGGGGGTGTTATTTGTGGGCAAGGGCTGGTTTGGAGGCTGCAGGGAATTCTTTTGCTCTTGACTGTAAGAAGCATTTCATTTAATTTTTACTGATGTAACCATCTTACCTTACGTGTGTGTAATATTGCACTATGTTACAGGACAGTCAGTCGAATTTTGATCTTGGCATGTTTAACAGAAAATGACAGTGACCCAGGTTCAAATCTGTCCCTTGTGTCAGGATTTTCCCCCCATCACCTTTTACAAAATGGCAAGGTGAACAGGGGCATTTGTGTGGGTCAGGGTTTTTTTTTAATTAATTTTTAAGAGTTAGTTATATTCTTGTTAATTTTACAAGAATATAATTCAAATCCCGATACATGTGGTTGATTAATACAAATTGAGATCTACCCAGACCCACCCTCTCCACATCCCATATGAGGGACCAGAGATCTTCAACAGATGTTTTATTTAACCATAATATTGTGAATATTTCAAAACTTCACTTCTACCCACCTTTAGGAAATGTGGGCTCCAAAGATAGAATGTTCATCTCGTGAACGATACATTATTTTCTTGTGGTGAACAGTTCCGAACCTCAGCCAGTTTGCAAGATATGGCCACACACTTTCTAGCTGTACAATTTGCAGCAATTTACACCTGGTAAATATTCAGTTCTAATTTAAATTTAATTCCTTAACATTTCTTTCTCATGGATCCTGTGGGAATTTAAAAAAAAATACTTATTTCAACCAAGCTGCCCAACTTTAGGACATTGCCAAGTCAAATGCAGAAAAGTACAAATGACTTGTTAACATTTGAAACAAATCCGATTCCATGTATTTTCTTTTGAGGTGTCTGGTGAATAAAATTGTATTGAACCAGTCTATCTCATTTATAACGATCAGTCCATTTTCTATGTTCAAATCTCCATCCCATCTTTGCCTCAGTTTATGAATTCCTAATTTCTCAGCTTTTGCAGTCATTTCTACATTACTGAATAAATTTATATTCCCATGACCTGTTTCAGATGGTCAGGGCTTGTTATGACCTGTTACTGTTCTATCTGCCACTGTATTTTACATTTTGCATATCCTCTTCCTAAAGACAAGGAAAGGACTTCTTCTTGGTCATCTAATCTCATGTACCAGTTAGGGTTAGGGAACACAAAAAAATCAACAGGAGTCTGGAAGAGTTGCTCACAGTTCTCGTTAGTAATCATTCTCTGCCTGCCTGATTTCTGGTTTCCAATTTACCCAAATGTCTTAATTTCATAGCAGTCTTAAATTCTTCACTTCAAAGCAGAAACAATGCCATTCAGGGTCTGAGTGGTGCTGGGGGCTTATTGCAGCCTTTGGATCAGGTCTAACAATTTGCACCATTGTTTTGAAGATCAGGCAGGCATTTGGATATGTATGGCTCAGTAGAGGAGGTGAGAATTGATCCCTGTCTGGAATGTGCTTTTTAACTCTCTTTCCCAGCTTTCTGCCAAAGTGGTTTCTTCATCATAATTCCCAGAAGAAGATATTCTACAGCTAATATTCCACACACTTCACCAAATGAGGGTAGTTGTGGGAAAAAGAAGTTCCTGTCTGTGTGGATGGACAATTTAAGGGTGAAAAAATGACCTGATGTCCACATATAGTAACTCAACCAAATTCTGTAAGGACACAAATGCTGGAGAAGCTCATCTGATCAAGCAGTGAACCTTTATAGAGTACAGATACTCGTAGCCCTGTTAAAAGGCACAAGCCTGAAACACTGGTTGTGTATCTTTTTTTAAACTTTATTTATGAACATATAAAATACATAGTAAACAAAATAAACCAACCTCCCAAAAAAAACTATATTCCATCCCCCCTCCCCATAATTACCCCCACCAAACTCCCTCGACTGAGGGAGAGAAAAATCATATCAATTCGTTGCGGCAGAATGAAAACACCAAACCTAATTTTCCACGTCATCGCAATGCATTTACTGGCCACTGCTAATACTAACTGAATAAACTCAATTTGAGGTTTATCCATTCTTAATCCCGTTGTTCAAGTTGTAATATACCGCATTAGAAAAAGCAGTGGATCGAACATAAAAAGAGTTTCTTTAAAGTAGTTTCAAATAAATCCTCAAAGGCTTAACTTTATCACACAACCAGATAGACAAAAAAAAGTATTAATTTGAATCCCACAATGAAAACATTAGTCTGAATGACTAAATCCTTATCTTTTTTTCCTGGAGTTAAATACAACTGATGTAAAAAAAAATTATAATTCACCCAATTATATCGCACATTCATCAATTTAATCCACCATCTTCACACATAGTAAGTAGTCCGTTCTTCTTGGGTTAATTCTAAAGAAGAATCTCCCATTTAATCTAAAGTTGGTTTAGCCATTTTCTGTTGTCACAAACATTTCTGAAATAGATCCCTTTTTTTGCCCCATTTACAATTTTCAATTTTAGTTAACTTGGGTATCTTCAATTCCCGCCCAAATCCACCTGTGACAGCACTTGCATGGAATGACACCCGTTTACCATGTCCCTCTGTTCAACCTCACTCCTCAGTGCCCGACCGTTCACCGTGTCTATCTTTTCTTGGTTTGCCCTTCAAAATGTGACACCTCACACTTGTCTGCATTAAATTCCATCTGCCCTTTCTTCAGCTGGTCCAGATCCTTCTGCAAGATTTCCTGGCTGTCCACAACTCCTCCGTTCTTGGTGTCACCTGCCAACTTGCTAATCCAATTCACCACATTATTGTTCCAGCACCTATCCCTGAGGCACATCTCTCATCACAGGCCTCCAGTCTGAAGAGCAATTGGTCTCACCAACTCACTGGCTTCTCCTGCACAGCCGTGGTTTCACATCCAAAATACAGAGGACATATGGATGGATGTTAAAATTCTCAAAGGTACATTAGTTAAAATGGTGTCAAATCACAAGGAACAGAAGTTGGCCATTCATGCCACTGTGTCTGCTATCCCCTGATCTAAACAGTTCTCGCCTCTCATTCCAAGTTATGGCTTTTTCCCCTGATCCCTTGATACCCTGACTCATTAAACATCTATTAA